>NW_027557313.1:0-5613 GCF_052425735.1 Oculina patagonica
CACTGAAAGAGGTTTTTTAGGTGGTTTTCCCACACAGAGGCATTTTTAGGGAGAAAAAGACCCTAGAATTTATTTATTTTTTGGTCTTTTCCTTTCTATTTCAATGTCACATGTGCCTTGATTTTTTTTCTTGTATTTTAATTTATTATAACTTTGCAAGACTGTACCAAAAGACTTCCGCTCTTTATTTGCAGATACAAGCAGTCTCAAAGCGGCTCAAAGTTCACACTAATTTTCGCGTTCTTCTCTTGATTGTAAAACAATCATTAGGATTTTCGATTACTAAACAAAAATTTTTTAAGCGAATGTCGCCTGTGGATAGATGACTAACACATTTATCCATAGAAAACTGTTTCAGTCGAATGTTTGTGATTGGTTTTTAACACCAGCGCCACTCAATCAATCAGAAGTAGAACCAAAACTGACCAATTCTCGCTTGCCTGCGCACGTTCTCCGGAGCTTTGTAAGGCCTACATCTGTATTTAGATCTGTATTTAAAATCTGTATTTTAAATCTGTATTTGCTTTGAGTTTTGTTTTGATCACTGGATAGTTTGTGTCCTTTGTGATTGGCCAGAGTGATTGGTACATAGGTTTTGGATTTTACAACACTCAATTGAAAACTGTTCTATACAGGGATCACATCGATATATAGCAAGAGATGGAGAAGCCGTACACAACAAACCGTATCTGTGCTATTTGCGGAGACCGCTCTTCAGGATTTCATTATGGCGTACAGAGCTGTGAAGGCTGCAAGAGCTTCTTCAAGCGAACTGTCCAAAAACAACTTCACTACACATGCGTGGAGAGCATGTCTTGCCAGATTGACAAGAATAACCGGATCAGGTGCCAGTTTTGCAGGTTTCAGAAGTGCTTATCCTTAGGCATGCTCAAAGAAGGTAAGGGATAGAATACCTATCATATATGTTTAACTAACATTTGAACCTCTCTATCGTAGCTAGATCTCTTGTTGGCTCACACCTTCCATTAACAAATATTTAATCACAAATCTTAAACTTTAAAGTTCCCATACAAAAACACCTTTCCTATGGACAAGCGGGCACTTAGGGTGTCTCAGCTTATTCTGATATGTTCCCTCATTTCCAAGCCTCTTTGGTTTTTGGCAATCTTGTCTCCAGATCAGAGTCCAATATCTTTAATCCTAACCAAACCAAAGGAATCGGCGGTTCTAGCAACGAGATTGTACTTCAAAAAGTACCAAAGAAAGGTGGCCAGAATACTGCAGATTGGTCACAAAATGAGAAACCTTACTACCCGATGTCCTTAAATCAATACTACTCTTCCATTTCTTTGTACTTTAAGAACTAAACCACTTGAGACCTACTGAAGTAGAATTATTTAGTTGGACAACAATCAGTTATTGATGAGATAATTAGAGTTGGTAACTCAACTTTGCAACAGTGTCAAATACAAATCGCTACCTTGTAATTATGTCATTTAATGGGCACTTTATCAACTTACTGTTGATAAATTATTACTAATTTTGAAAATCTGAAGTTTCGAGTTTTAGCCCTTCTTTGGAGAATGCCGCGGCGCTTATCAAATTTTTCGCGCCTCAAGTGCGGTGCTTATTTAAAGGCGGCGCTAAATTTAAAATTTGGACGCCACAAAGAATGTAATATTTTACAGTTATTGGAAATAATGTCTTTTGATTGTCAGTATTCGTCTCTTGCTGAAAAGAGAAGTGGCGCTAGCTGTCCTGGCAAAGTTTGCGGCCCACACAACATTTACAGAACTACGCATTGTAAGAATGTTGGATAGAAAACTAATGGGCTAGCGGTGAAACAATCACTTTGAACTGCAAAACATCGCTTATGATAGAAACAAATGTCCAAGTTTGTTTTAAAGTTGGTTTGTAGTTGTGTTTTTTCTTAAACGGAATTCTCGAACAAGCACCGTATCGGGACTGCGGCGCTTATTAACATTTCTTTGTCCCAAATGCGGTGCTTATTCGAGGGTGGCGCTTATTCGAGTAAATGGAGCAGATACTTTGCCCCCACGCCCGCTTTCACGGTTCGCAAGGGCGGTTTGTTCACCTATTTAACTTCCAGTTGATAATCGACTAAGTTTTTAATTCGCCTTTAATGCAGCACAATAGTTTCTTTAGAAACTACCAGAATTGTGTCGCTTGAGAAGAAAATGGACAGTCAAGGCTTGTGCTGGATCGAGGTAGTATGTGTGTTAAAGTACTTTTAACATGCTATACCTTTATTAGCTGTGCGATAGGACAGAGCACCTGGTGGCAGACCACAATCGAGTCACTGATAGGAATGAAGGGAAATGCCAACACGCTCGTGCCGTCAGAGGCGATTACACAACTTGTTCAGGCACGCCCCGATGCTGCACCGAAAAGAAGGTTGGTTACATTAAAATTGTATTCACTGTCGAACTTGAGAAGTTGTGAGTTTGCTATACTTCTACCATTTGGTCCATCAAAGAAAACGGATTGTTTTTTACTTATCTAGTCAGTCAGGAACAAATCCTAAACCGATTGAGATTTGAGTTAGTCGAGCTTTCCCTCGCTTGACGAGTCTGCATGTTTTTGCTTTAAATTCTGTTTGGTTTATTCCTTGTTTCTATGTTTCAATTTTGATTTTCTTGCGATTGATCAGATGTGGTTACTTTGAAATTTGGTTTCGGCTCCAGGCTCGTTTTGCGTCACCATTGAAGAGCCACTCTACCAAAGTACAGTCCACAGATCAAAAACTGCGTTATGCGCATGCAACCTGTGATTCGAAAGCTAACTATGAATGGTGATAATTAATAAGCAGCCCAACGCTTTACTTTTTGAACCCTTCGTTGCAATGAATGCATACACATTCGTGGAAATTCTATGACATAGGAGAACGTGCTGCATATTCATACTTTCAGTGTGTAACGTCCTTGATCAAGTGAACCCTATACATTATTTATTCTGCTTTCCGGTAGATATCACAGGTTAAAAATTCTGCTACCGCTGATGGAAACCTTGCTTTAGATTTTTTATACAAGGTAAAAATTTTGGCAAAGAAGGTAAATGATAGAGATATATAAACTCTGGAAAATTTTGTAATAATGATAACATTTTCGTCAACAGGCCAGACTATTTGGAGCTTGGTTTTGCGGATATCTGCCCTTTGAACCCTGTTGAAATTGTTATGGAGCTAGTCCTGCAGGAAGTAGACTTGATAGTGTCCTGGGCCTATAAAGTTCCCGGATTTAGAGAGCTGGATCGGGACGATCAGGCTAGCCTCGTTTCTACAGGTATAGAAAAAAACTCTGAAGGCTGCTGAAATAATAACCTAAATATCTGACCTTCTAAAGAAAAGGGAGAGACAGGAGAGAAGAAAGGGAAGGAATCTCCTTCTCTTCTTGTCTCTAAGTCTTGTGAAAGCCTGATTCTCAGGCTAAGTGAAGTGTAGCAAACGTTTAACCCTGTTGAAGGGCCGAGGCATAAAGCGATTAGAGATATTATTCAGATTTCACCTAGTTTCGATGCTTATCTACTGTACATTAGCCCCTTCTTCAAGCATTATTTTAGGTTGCTCCAATATTTCACTGGTACCAATTTAGTTCTCAAGCGAGTCAGGACGTGACGTGTGAGTGAATATACTGAATAAGCAAAAAGAAACATCACAACATGTCTTAACATGGCAATTGATTTTTATTTCCCTTTTAGCTTTACTTGAATTATTGGTCCTTCGTATATGTCAGCGGTCCAGTGCTCATCAGGGCGCAGTGCTGTTAGCTAAAGATGTGCTCCTAAATCCCGAGCACTCCTTTAATATGGTCCTGGAACAGTGGTCCTCACAGCTGGCGTGTTTTGCTTATAAGCTGCAAAGCTTGCAGCTTGACATGGCGGAGTTTGCCTGTGTAAATGCCATTATGCTTTTTGAGCAAGGTGAGATTTCTTTTCATTGATAACAGCATGAAAATTATCCTATAAGAGGAGCTCCCGGCGCGCTTTTCCGAAGCCCTATACCTAAGATAATTTGGTAATCCCATCAAGCTTAAAAACTTTGGTTGACACGCGATTGGTTGTCGTCTATACATCCCGTAAGTTCGTACGCCATTTGCACTACGCGTACGCGAGCTGGACCCCATTAATTTTATTTCAGTACTTTTAATTCTTAGAAAAATAAAAGACTAAAAATAAATGACTATCCAGTGGATAAACGTTGACAAAATAAACTATAAGCAATCCATTGGGTAGTGATTTATCCAGTGTACAGCGTTATCAATCCTTTACACAACCGTAACAAGACCTCATTTGGAAAAAGAGGGGGAAAAAAACGCACAAAAGGTAACCTCCCACGCAGACGCTCTAAGAGATTACGTGTAGGTGACAAGCCAAAGGGTTACTGCATAAAAATTGTCACCAGGAAGAAAGTTTAAAAACTTTACACATACCTGACAGGCCAAAATTTTTGTTCCTTTATTATCGCTATTCAGTTGCTTATAAAAGTATATGACTTTGCTTTTTCGTAGAAACGAGCTCAGGATTGAAAAACAGAGAGATGGTCGACTTCATCCTAAATCGTTCCCTTGATGCATTGCGGGACTATATCAAGTGTTCGTATCCCGACAAACCTAGCCGCTTTGCTCACATTTTGCTCAGACTTCCAACACTGAGAGGTGTGTGCTCTAAAATGGCGCACGAATGCTTGTTTGCCCAGTCCTTTCTTAACCTGGCTGTTCCTCAAGTGATGTCATTTATTTTACAAATGAAAAGATAAACGGGTTAGTTATGCAACTGGTTGATTTCTGTGACTCGTCTATAAAACTGTAAACACACAATGCTACCGTGTTGTTGTGTATGAAGTGTAATGTAAAAATAGGTACGCAATACGTACGTGTGCCTCTTGAGATTTATGACTAGGCGTGTTTGTAAGAGTCGATAAACGTTTGAGCAATAGACAGCTGCCATTAAAAAACTAAAAAAAGTACATGTATTGAAACGTTATGTAAGGCTCAGAAGAATTGATAAGTAATTGAATTAATAAATGAAAAGTAAAATGCTATGCATTCAACTAGCCTATATGGGCCCGTGAGTATTAGGTTTCACATTGCGCGCCTGTTAAAAATAAGTTTAAATATTAAATCAAAATAAATAACTGTTACTAGGCTTAGAATCAACAATTTATAACGGTAGGAACGAATTCAGATTATTTGTAACAACCGTCATATTTAAAAATGCCAGAGTGAACAAATAAAAAATAAAGATTACATGTAATAAAGTGACGTGTGCTCATTCGTTGCTACAGGTTTAATCTTTTTCAGCGGGTACCTACCGGGTACACTTACAATTTCTCTGTCCTTCCCGTCCTCCTGCCCTTCTGATCCTTCCTTTTCTCGCTTTCTTAGTCTCTCCAGTCTGACTATTTTTCATTTACAAAGAAAACTTGATGCAATCCGTACAAGCCGAATAACCCCTATTAGTTAATTGATTTTGTTTTTGCTTCTTCCAGGCTTTTAATTTATACTGTTACATCCCACAAATTTCACAAAATTGTTCAGTTTTTGCAGAATCATGACAATTTTTTAAATCAAGTTTGTTACAGTTTTTCCTAGCATGTCAGTATACGCCAATTTTTTTTTTTTTTTAAATGAGGCG
>NW_027557314.1:0-5629 GCF_052425735.1 Oculina patagonica
TAGATAGATAGATAGATAGATAGATAGATAGATAGATAGATAGATAGATAGATAGATAGATAGATAGATAGATAGATAGATAGATAGATAGATAGATAGATAGATAGATAGATAGATAGATAGATAGATAGATAGATAGATAGATAGATAGATAGATAGATAGATAGATAGATAGATAGATAGATAGATAGATAGATAGATAGATAGATAGATAGATAGATAGATAGATAGATAGATAGATAGATAGATAGATAGATAGATAGATAGATAGATAGATAGATAGATAGATAGATAGATAGATAGATAGATAGGTAGATAGATAGATAGATAGATAGATAGATAGATAGATAGATAGATAGATAGATAGATAGATAGATAGATAGATAGATAGATAGATAGATAGATAGATAGATAGATAGATAGATAGATAGATAGATAGATAGATAGATAGATAGATAGATAGATAGATAGATAGATAGATAGATAGATAGATAGATAGATAGATAGATAGATAGATAGATAGATAGATAGATAGATAGATAGATAGATAGATAGATAGATAGATAGATAGATAGATAGATAGATAGATAGATAGATAGATAGATAGATAGATAGATAGATAGATAGATAGATAGATAGATAGATAGATAGATAGATAGATAGATAGATAGATAGATAGATAGATAGATAGATAGATAGATAGATAGATAGATAGATAGATAGATAGATAGATAGATAGATAGATAGATAGATAGATAGATAGATAGATAGATAGATAGATAGATAGATAGATAGATAGATAGATAGATAGATAGATAGATAGATAGATAGATAGATAGATAGATAGATAGATAGATAGATAGATAGATAGATAGATAGATAGATAGATAGATAGATAGATAGATAGATAGATAGATAGATAGATAGATAGATAGATAGATAGATAGATAGATAGATAGATAGATAGATAGATAGATAGATAGATAGATAGATAGATAGATAGATAGATAGATAGATAGATAGATAGTTTATTAATACAACTTCGCAACCTAAAAGGTTGAATTATGTCATATTTACAAATTTATAAAGCTATAAAAACTAACGATAATTTATTTATAACATACTCCTTGCAAAGAGAGAATTTTGCATGCATGTACATTAGTGTCTTGGGCACGGAACTTTATAAAATGCCAGGTGTGGGGGACCTGCAATGGCCTTCCAGAAGAAGAAGTATCGTTTATTAAAAAACTAACCCTTTACTCGTACTCATCTAATGCTACAGAAAGTGAAGCCCTGGCCAGTCTTGTTGTTTCCTGTTCTTGGCCACGACACTTTCCTCTAAAAATGCCTTGTTCAAACCAAAATTTACATCACATGTAAATGGGGTAACCAGTCAATGATGGACTTGTAGCAACAAGGGCGAATCGACCTTTAGGCGAAACTACTTGTAATCGAAACAACCAAATTCCGACTTGTCCCCAGCTGTCTCTTATGCGAGAATTGCAAGACGCGAAGGATGAGTCTCTTATGCGAGAATTGCAAGACGTGAAGGATGATAATTCCCTAGTAGACTCACAACAGGCTCAAAAGATGACTGGGGACAAGTCAGGAGTAGCAACAGTGTATAATACTATTCACTACATTGCAACAGCTGTTGACAAGTATTGACTGTGAATGATTTTAGCCAATCACTCAAAGGTTGATTTTATAATTTTAGTGGTTTAGAAATGTTTCAGTTTGAGAGGCTGAGCAATAATAATTTTAGGCCTAAGTAGTGAGCTTATTCCATCTAGTGACTACCTTATTTTTCTCTTTTGACCTACAGAATGGTAAAGGCACGTCCACAGCCATGGGAATTGGCATGGTTATTAAGCATTGTTCCTACAATTGTAGGACTTGTAAGTCTCCCAAAGAACAATATAAAGCAACTGTATGTCTATGGATTTGGAACTCTTTTCATTGGAGTTGGTCCTTTAGTATATGGTGCCTGCATCATGGTACAAAATATCTTTTTCAACGTCAGTCAGGGACGAGCCCCAGCAACTCAAGAGTTTCAGAATGCACCAATGAAAATGGCAGCTTCTGCTTTCATGATCCAGTTTCATGGAATCAGCTTGTACTATGCAAACAAGCTTATCAGTGCCAGATGTTCCAAAGGAGAGAAAAAAGACCTCATAACAATGGATCAAGAAAAAACAGTATTAATGTAGTAGCTATTTTAACAGAGGGAATGAAGAAAACACTTTTATCAGGAAATGGCTGGAGCAAGAGTTCAAAAACAACAAACAAACATAAATAACTGGCAAACAAGTTAAGGTGGCTCCATAGGGTTTTGAGATATCACGGCGCGCGCACAAGTGATACCCATCAAGAGATCATTTTCGCGTTATTTTTTTAACTAGTTAAATAAAAGCTGCCGAAATATTAAAAACAAGGACTAAAATATGTTGTGTATTATTTTTTTTTAAATAACGGCCTTTGTTTTTGAGCTATATCTACTCAAAAAGTCCTGTTTTTTGGTGTTTTTCTGGCTTTGATCTTAAATTTCCTTTAATTTTCTTCGGTGAAAATTTTTTAAATTCTCCCAACGGATTGAATGTGATGAGAAGTAACTTTTAAAAACAAAAAAAGTAGGGGTTGTCCAGGTCGTTTTTGCGTTTTTGGTTATTTTGTGTTTTTTTGACTTTAGCCAAAAAACTGGCTTACAAATTTTTTAATTAAAAAACGGCAAAATGGGCAGTTAAAAAGGTATTACATCTATGCCAAATTTTATGGAATTTCAATTGAAGGAAACTCTAGTAAATACTAGGGGAAAATTTCTATTTTCGCCCGAATAATAATTACGTCATCAGAATAGAAATTGTCCAAGATCGCTATTTGAGCATGCGCGAACTTTCGAACCATACGAGTTGATGTGTAAAGACGAGCGTTCCCCGTTGTTGTCGGTTTTTGTGCGAATATCTGTTAACCTAAAGGTTAGTTAGAGACATACTTTAATCCTTTATGTAGCAGAATCTCTGAAATTCTGCTCGAAGTATCTCACAATCGCGGAGACTATTCTTTATTTTCTCTTTTGCTTTCGATCGTACGAACTTTACAAAAGCGACCAGAAGCACCGCGGACATTGTAAACACCTTTTTAGGGTGTTGTAAACTTCTTTATCTTCTCAACACAGGAAAGCACGGGTGTTGTTTCATTGACAGGAAGCAAGTCTGGCGTTATTTCGCCGAAAATTTCACGCTCGCGTGGTGCCGCCATGTTTGTTTTGATTTGCCGTACTTCTCAAGCTTGTACTCATTCTTCGCGCGGTCAAGAAACCCTATGGAGCCACCTTAAGCACTGTGGCTTACATGTATAACAAAGCTATACAAAGTTGTTGTTAAGAGTCATGCTTGCTACATGCAAAATGACCTAGAGTATTCTGCTGACGACTAGTCTTGTATGTAGATGGGACTGATGGCCATTTAAAAGTTTATCACTAGTTGACATATTTTAAACTCACTGATATCTGAAAACTGTTCTCAAAATGACATTGAAAACAACAGTGATAGCATTGGTAAGTTGACTGGCTACTAAAAATAACACATTGTATAGTTTTTTATTTCATAAAAACAGCTTATTGAAATAAAATTGTGCTCTATGCTTTAAAAAGTGTTTTATTTCAATCTATAAATTTATACACAAAAATTACTCTAAAGAGTTAAAAGAAATGTCAAAATATTATGCCCCCTTCAAAAGCATTTTTACTATGGTTTACTTTCTTTTGCGAACTTTTGCCTTTTCTCTAATCTCGAATATAACAAAGATCTTAACAATGACTGTCACTGTTGTGATAGCAACCTTCTGCTGAAAAGTTAGTTGTTCTTCTGCGTTGTCGCCGCGTGATGGCTCTGTGTGATTTCCTACAAACTCTTCATAATGTTCTTCCCGTATTAGAACAGGTGGACCAAGGCACTGATTGAACATTTGAACAACTTCCAGTGCTTTGTTCTTTGCATTTCTGACCGCACAAACACAGGCTTGCCGTCTGAAATAACAAGGATAAAAATTAATGTCAGGCACTTCACACATGGCAAAAAACACAACAGGTATGACATAGCTCTGACAGAGACACTGAAAAAGCTCAGGGCACACAAGTAATAGTCTCTTCACAGATGTTTCCTAATCCCTCATGGTTTGTATTTTACTTGAATGTGTTTTCTCAAAAACTTTAGAGAAATTATAGAAGGTCTGTGAACAGAGTAAACATGTCAGGACCCTTGAAATATTAACCATTGATAGCTCTACTACGAGCAGTCCCTATTTTTGTCCAGAGTTCCTTATTTTTCTCACAGATTCTTTTGGTGTTTTTTTTTCTTAAAATAAATGACTGTAGAAAACAAAAAATGGAGGACGAGGGGGCGTGACCGCGCGAAAAATGTCCCCATTTTTCGCGCGGTCACGCTCCCTCGTCCTCATTTTTCGCACGGTCATTTATTTTTTTTTGCTAATGCCTCGACGGACTCTGTGAAAAAATAGTGACTGTTCGTAGTCTATTGATAGCATGTGGTGACAGTTTCTGAATTTAAACCAGTAGTCCATTTGTGAGCACTCAAAAATTAATTCGATTGCTTTATGGTACTTAACCATTCAGGGGGGTGGGGAATTCTGGATCCATTCAATAATTTCTTGGAATTCAGAACTTGTTTTTATAAAAATATATTGTTTGTCACCTTTAGGTTTCACCTGAGATATTGATATTTTGTTCATATTTTCCTTTGTATTCAAAGTTTATTGCCTTTTCCCTGTAATTGTTAAATTATAGGACCATGACATACCTTTTAATGAATCAAGCTTGCTGGCTGTATGATATAGCACAGGGCTTGATACTCTGACTGTCTCATCAAGTTTTTCCGCCAAGTAGGTTACACACTTGTTCACACTTAGGAAAAATCTTGAAACTCTACGACTACTTCAATTTCCATTTGATATAGCTTCTCAATTTGGTTCAATGTTTTATGAATTGTAAAGTCTTTGACGTGGTTAGATTTAAGTGTTTGTAGCACATAGTCCACTCTGCGATTTACACTGGTTTTAACTTCTTCAACAGACTCCTATTCAATAAAAGAAATTGGTAAGTATTGAATAACAGTCATACATTGTGTATGTGGTTTCCTATTCTTGGTGACTGTTATGTGTGTTTGCTAGAAATTTCATAAGTTTATATGCTTTATAAAGCTGTTTTGAAAAACGTTTTCCCACAGAGGTGTTCACGAATGTACATATTCATGATTTCAACATCTACAATGTATATTGCTTAGACACTGTCACTTTTGATCAAACAACAGTTACCCATAATAAACACCTTTCATTTTTTTCCATATGCTTTTATGCTTCTGTAACCTGCTTCTCAGGGCCATTCCATTTTATATCCATCCCCCTGCCCCCTATAGATGAGATTTTCTGACTTCAAACGGGCTTTTGAAAGTCATTTCTGAGGGGTAGCCCTCTCGACATTCTTTGATCTTTTGAATATTAATGAAGGGGTTGGGGAAAAGTTGACTTTTTTTCTGAAGTGGTTTTGAAAAACCGGGCTGTTTCTGAAGGGGGTGGGGGGAATCTGACTTACCGGTACCTCATCAATAAGGGA
>NW_027557315.1:0-5608 GCF_052425735.1 Oculina patagonica
AGGTGGTGTGCGGCCTATGACCGCACTGCATGCTGGTATTTGTGTCGTTTGGAGCTCATTTACTCGTGACCGCCATCGCGTGAGGATGTCTTGCGAATGACCACAATTTGTTCAAAATATCGCTGATTCTGCGAGTCTTTCGATTGAAACATGCTTCCGATATGTTACTGATCTAAGGAATTAGCGTTTTAATCGGAACTGACCGTTTGGATTCGAAAACCATTGGTTTTGGACGTCTGAATGTGGTATCTACGACTGCTGCTCATCGACCATTCCCGGACCATTTTGCAAGCCAAGGTAAGAAAAAATTATAAATGTACGCAACACTATTACACTGTAGCTTTCCTGACCACTGGAAACAAAAAGAATCAAACGTATTTTTCTTATCCGTAAAATCATCAGTGATAAAGTAAAACTGGTCGCTGTGCTGCATATTGTAATGCTTTAATACACACAGTTGTCTGTGCATCTAATAGTGTGTGCTCTTAAAAAATTAGTTTTGTTTGGAGTTTTGCCACTAAGATGAAGATAGAAACTAAGTGGACTAAAAAAAACTAAAAGAAAGATTATTTCCTTGGCAGAGATATAAATCAGTGGAAGCTCTACATATAGTCTCTCATAGCCAGAAAATGCATCAGCACACTCCATTCATGCATCATATGTTATGTAGCATAATTTGGTGTACAAACTAGTAGACCAAGGAAAATGATTCTGTGGCGATAATGCATATGGTCGTCAGTTATTGACAAGGTCTTTCTCTTTTGATTAAATTTATTGGGAGACTAGGTGCTATAATAAATGAAAGTCTTATATAAGTAGACCAAGGAAAATTATAAGAAAAATTTCAGCAGCAGTACAAGTAGTTGTCTACATGCTAAGATGGCTGAAGGTCTTTGTTCATCGACTAATTACAGCTAATGATTAGATCTTTCACCTTATTTGTTAAACAGCTGGCCCTGGTTGTTCAAAGGATGTATAATCTCAGCACTTTTATCTGCTGGATAGTGATTTATCTTGTGGATAGCATTATCCACCCATTGAACCGGTGTCTGATATTTGCAGAATGCAGAATGCAGACTAAGAAAATAATTTATATTGTGTTACCTTTACCAAAGTGCTATTTAGGCTAACCAGAGTGAAAAGTAGGCTATCCGGAGTGTGTAGTAGGCTAACCCGAGTGAAAAGTTTACTCCAGTTAGCCTACTACGCACTCTGGTTAGCCCACTATACACTCTGGTTAGCTTTCAATAATAGTAAAGGAGACACAATATATTCTGCAAATGTCAGACACCGCCTTTGAACAACAGGGCCCTGGTTGCTCAATGTTAGCTCAAGCAAACTGTTGTGAAAGGCCCTCACCTTATAAATTGATGCTACCATAAGAGTATCTTTGCTCTTAAAATGTGAGATTGTGTGCAAATAGATGCATTGTGTTGGGGGCCTTTACATAGTTTACTTTCCTTTATAATCACTACTGCACTGATTTCATAACTGCTATAATTTTGTACTGAATAAAGTTATCCACTTATCTATTTTCAGAAATATGAAAAAGAAAATGTCAAATGATGAGGCTTGCAGAAGATAACTTGGGAGGCAGTAGTTCCTCTTTATCATTTTTTAGATAACAAAGTTTGAGCACAAGGATGTGGCCAGCAAAGGTGGACTGACCAGTAAAACATTTTTAGTGGCACACTGTGTGGCAAGCAGCCACAAATAAATGAAATCACTAGCTGTAAAGGTTGTTGAAAATAAAACATGCAAAGAAACATGCAACTTTGTGTCATTTACATGTATTTAATTCTTGCAGACCTGAGATCCTTGATCTGTTGCTCAAAGCTTGATAGAATAATTTGATTAGATAATTTTGGAAAGCCATTTTAACAGTGATGAATAAAACCCATTTTGATCCTCATTAAATTTCAGAACAATTTAATGAGAGGGGTCTGAAGGAGTAAAATGGAAAGTGAGATTTAAAAATTTTCACTGGGAAAAACTGATTTGGGTCCCTGGTACTGGGAAGCACAAATAAACAAATATCAATAGAACTGGGATTTGGAAAATAAGAAAACAATACACTGAGAAATGGGATTTTATACCCCCCCTTTTCAGAAACCTCTATTAAACTTCCCATTTTTTTATGAACCACAATTCAAGTCCTAGTGAAAACAAACATGGAATACCACAATTTAATATACCTTCAGTGTACAATCAAAACACTGATTTTCAAGCAGATGACATTAGTAAAACATTTTCAATATCTCAAGAGGTATCATTTGACCAGAATAAAACCAAGCTGACTGACATAAATGTAAGACAAGAAAGCAGTTTCTTAGAATGATTTTCTTTAGCCGGTGAAACATTTTAACATTTAGTCTATCAACTAACAGGAAAAGACTGAAAAAGAAACCTAGCGATTATTTATTTATAAACAAATTTATATGGCGAAAACACAGGACAGTCTTTAACAAGACCTGAAATTGATTATAACACATTTAAATCAAAGCAGGCTTTGTTTTTGCCGTGTGGTGACGTGACATCACCGTCTTTTAACGAATAAACAAAAGCTGTACACATCGTCTCAAAGCAAAAATATTGTCAACTTCTAATGCAGTTTGTGTTAAAAGTAGAGGGGTGCGCTGGGGTGCGATCCACTCAATTAGTCGGTCTACTCTTCAGGAATATCTTGGTAATCGTTTTGGAAAAGTGGGCGCCAGGAATAGTTGAAGAGAGCCATCAGAGTGGAGTGTACTTTGCAGACGTTCGGTCAAACGAAATTACGTGCTATTACTCTTATAACATGATACGATACCACAAACGGTGTTTACAATCATTAGCGTCTTCTGGAGATGTAGGAAGGATTTTACTTTCCATTGAATTCCTTTGTGGCACGATAAGCTTTGTAACAGCGACAAAAAATGACTTCAATTTTCGTCTTCGAACGTCGCCTCACGATGTGAAAGACCGCCATCTTGAAAATGTGTAACAATAATGCACCGCGATCGTAGGCCGCACACCACCTGCACCGGCTACATGTATTTTCTTTGAGTTTGATTGGTTCACTGTCCAGATTGCAGGCGTTCTTTGTGATTGGCCAGACTGATTACTTTCTTTTGCTTGTGATTGGTTGAAATAAAAAGCAGCGTTTTCATCAAGAGTTCAGTACTTACAAGGAAATAACTGTAAACGTCTTTTCCCTTCCTTGCCTCTCTAGCTTGAAGAAAAGTTAAAAGAACAAACTGAAGAGCTTAAAAAGTCAGACGATGTTATAAAGTAAGTTAACAGATATCACGAACAACGTACTTTGTTTTTTACGGAACAGTTTTGCATATCCGCGTCGATTTGTTTTCCCGTGGTATTTACGGCCTCTGTGTTGTCCTGTTTTTGTTTGCTTGTTTGTTTATGGTGGGTGTAAATAATCCTGACCAACATTTTTTTTTCCTTTCAGGGGCAACAAGAAGGAGCTGCGAGAGTGTAGGGACCAAATTCAGATGTACCAGGAGATGACTGCTGTTAAGGACCAAGTCGTAGTCTCGCTCACAAACCAGGCAAATAATGATTATAAGTTGCTAATCCTGTTTTACTCTCATTTTTACTCTTTTCTCGAGTAAGCTGAGAGTAAGCTGACGGTGGAAAGGGTTTTTTCGTCATCCGTGAAAGGCCTTTTTTCCCGTGAATCGTGAAATGGCTATTCTTTTGTCGTGAAACGTGATTTAGTTACATAGCCGTAAACCATGAATCGACTTTTTTCATGAGAATTGCCAAAATGTGTCTTTCTTCCGGGTTTCAAAATCCTTTCCAGTATAAACCGTTTGAAAACAAGACTACGTGTCGTAGATTGCGTGACCAGTGCATGACCGTGACTAATCGTCGTTCTTGGCCCCAGTTCATTCCACTGTAATTTAACACCTTTATCTTAGTTTCGTAAAATGGCTATTTGATTTTTTCGTAAAAAGTGATCTAGACCCCTTTACCACCTTCCTTAAGTTGACAGCCGCGTTTAGAGCAGGCAACACTTTTTAAAAAATAAAATGCTTCAAGAACATGGAACTTTCTATAAGTACCGTACTTTGTTCTTGTCATTTATAGTTATATGCGTTAGAGAAGTCCACTGTTGAAGGGGTAGAAGCTCAAGAGTTTGACGACGAAAATGACGATACCTTTGAAAGGTAAGAAATGTTTGGCTATTGTGACAGTTTATGTGATTGCCCTTAACGTACAAAAAAACCTTCTTTGTTGGGCACAGTGTGATTAAAAGCGTTTTATTGTTTCTTTTTTTTTTTAATTAGCACGGCTCCATGCAAAGACACAGATTCCACGTCTGCAGAGAACAGCATTGATGAGATCCAAGAGATAGGAAAACTGAAGGTAATAATGAGTAGATCAGTTTTCAAACGATGTCTAAACGTGATGTGCCTGCTTTGGTTTTACGCTTGCTAAGCTCTGAAAAAACACATGCAACTTGCTGTAGCCAATCAAAATGAATGTTTTGTCTTAAGCAGCCAGTCAGTTGCAAACCTAAACCAATCATAATCTGTCTTATTACATTTTCTCGCGCTTGGCACTTTGCCACTGCAGTTATTGGCTCTGTAATTACTTACTATGTTTTATTATTAAGACATCAAATAGAAAAATCTACAACAAAATTTTCATTTTTTAGTCTTAATTTGAGAAGAAGGACTGTTACGTTTTTGTGTTGGGTGTCTTACAATCCATTATCTTTTTTACTAAGGAAACTTGCCAAGCTTATGTGCTGCAAAATCGCTTTCTGAACAGTGAGATTCTGGAGTTTAACAAGCTCAGGGCACACGATAATGAGATTCTAAGGGCACAAATGATGTAAGTGGACAGAATTTTTATTTCCAACAGGTATTTAAAAAAAAAGTCTTTGTTAATATTGCTTACAGAACAGAATTGCTGCAAAAGGAAGCGAACGAGTAAACCTCTTTTAGCCCGACTTGCCCAGTTCCCTTCTCTTAGAAGCTCCCTTCTATGACTCCCCCTCTCAAACCTCCTACCCCATCTCAAAGGAAAAGCAGTCAGAAACTCCTCAAAAAAGTTTTACTTCTTATAGGGTTTCGTTACTCTGCCTTTTTTAGGCGACTGGCCACTGTCGAGGCAGAGATGTGTAAATACAAAAGCAAGTACTTCCTTGTGCTAAGGGAATTCCAGAAACCACGCAAAGGTAAAAGAAAGCAATCAGCTTTATTACTAATACGTTTTTATAATAAAAATCAAAGTGGGTTCTCTTTAGACTTGCCTACAAGTCGAGCTCACAGAGCGCGAAGCGCGAAAGTGAGTGCGAAGTTCGAAAGACTTTGAGAAAGTCTGGTTGTTCTTTTAGTGCCCATTTTGTGCAACGTCACGTGTGTACTTGTGATTTACAATACACATGAGCAATTATTAGCCATTCCACTTATCATTTATTCACATTTATCATTTCAACTTATTGAGCCTTGCAGCTATGGCGGGACATGTGTCATGTCTCATAAGAACCTAGTTTATGACCTCGCCCACCACGAGTCTGTCATAGCTCGGTGGTTAGAGCATCTAACTGGTATCTGGAAGGTCATGGGTTAGACTCTTGTTGAGGGCCTTAGAAACTTCATCC
>NW_027557316.1:0-5621 GCF_052425735.1 Oculina patagonica
GACTTTTATTAAGTACAGTTTTGTTGGAAAGTTGTTGGTAAATGTTCTGAATTGCATGCACTTTATGAAATGTTGACATGGCTATGGGCCAGGCTAGTTGGCTTTTTAGGCTCGCAGTAAAATTGTACTGTTTGCTAGAGGATTGTATTAGTGAGACTCTACATGTATAGTGGTATGATAACACCTATTAGCATTTATAACCCAGCTGTCTATTGGCAAAACGTGCAATCTGATTGGCTACCACAGGTGCTGTTCATTTAAATAATTAGACAGCAAGTTCGAGGTTTCTATCGGCTGATAGTTGGCGAAAGCGGCGAAGCCCGAGCCAACTATCAAAGTCGACAGAAACCAAGAACGAGCCGGCTAAATTGTTTTAGCATAACCCACTGACTGAACTATTTAAACTCAGAAGGAACACTAGAATTGATTTATTGAAGGTTTTGATTGAAAAAATTCAATAAAAATTAGCGCGCGCTCCGAGAGCCGTCTAATGATGGTGTTTGTCATAGACAATCAGAGCTGCGGGATTGTCAATAGACGGTCAGTGTGGTTGTGCTAATGATGGTTAGACCACTCTCACTCAGCATGCTCTTAGTTTTTTGCTATTTTATAAATCAAAACCTTCAATACATCAATTATAGCGGTATTCTTTGTTTAATAGATCAGCCGCTGGGTTATATGTTAAAATACTGGGACGGCTCGCGCTCGGTTTCTATCGACTTTGATAGATTAGTGCAGGGGGCTTTGCCCCTCGCCAACTATCAGCAGAGAGAAACCTCTTGAGCTTGTCAGTCTAAATGTTAATTATCAGCCAAGTGCAAGATCTATATGTTACTAGCCAACTGTTGCTGATTTTCATTCACCAATACCTCAAAGAATACTTTTACCATTGACTTTTAATATGTTTCTCCTCTTTTCCTACTAGAAAACCTATCAGCCCTAGTAATGGATGTGAAAGAAGCCATAAAGCAGCATTTGCCACAACAGAAGAGAAGGCTCAAGCTCTTGCACACTTTCTCGTTGGTACATGCTTTGGCTTAGGCATCAAGGCAGTAGCCCTTATTACCAGCATGGATGCACCCCTGGGAAGATCAAGGGGGAATTCTGTGGAAGTGGCTGAAGCAATCAGTTGTCTGAATGGGAAAGGTCCTGAAGACTTGAAGGAACTTGTGTGTGAAGAAGGCAAGTAATCAAATGGGAGAATGTGATCACACTTTTCTCTTAAGTCAAAATCTTGCTGAATCAGAGGTGTCTTTGTGGTTCACATACTCTTTGTGCTATCAGAAAGGAAATAAATGCAGTGCAGGCTACTAATTTTTTTTTAGTATTTTTGTTCTTCTATAAAAACAAGTAAATACATAAATTTGTACGACTGCTACATAACTATACTCAACCTTTGAGTGCCCCAATCACCGTTAAAGTAGTTTCCAAAGCTTTCATATCTCTGGTAAATTAACAAATATTACTAGTATTGGTTTTATCATTGTGTAATTTATTGCTCTTTTGACTAAAGCTTCTAAAGATCTTTTTCAGTAATAAAAACTCAAATCCTACTACGGTTAGGTGGTCATCTACTTTATGCTCTGAATAAAAGTAGAATCAGAAGATGCTGGCAAGAAGCTTGTTGCTGAAACCTTGCACAATGGAAAAGCTCTTCAAAAATTCTGTGACATGTTAATAGCACAAGGCGTCCAACCAGGTGCGGTGACAGAAGCTCTGTACAGTCAAGAAAGATCCCTACAGCATCCTACCTCTTGCTTCCCAGAAACATGAGCTTCTTGCTGAAAAGAGTGGCACATTATCTAAAATTGACGCACTTGTATTGGCACAAGTGAGCCACAAGCTTGGTGCGGGAAGACATAATGCCACTGACAAAATTAATCGTGGAGTTAAGCCGCCCGATATTAAGTGTGCGTGTTGGTCAGTTTGTAAATAAAGGTGACAAGTGGGTAATTGTATACCACAACGGCAACCTCACTGATTCACAAAAAGCCTTATTGGAAAAGGCTCTAGAGGTTGATGAGAATGGCGGTACAGCAGACCTTCCTGCTGCGTCAAGAGTTATTGATGTCATTGACAGCAAAAGGCGACGCTCTGTTTTTGTTTGTCAGTAGTGCTGCCGATCAGAGGCAGAATTTTACTGGTCAGGAGATTGTTAATCTAAAATAAGGCTCCAAAACCTAAGATTTTATCATTTGTTATTTCTTATATTTTACTTTTGTGCAATCACTCATCACAATGTTCAGCATGTGCAAATGTCATCATGTGGGAGCAATGACACTGATTTTTGTTAACAGAATATTAAGTATTTAAAGGAAAGTTTTAGTGATTGTCATTCCATGAATTTATTTTTATTTCTTTTTTTCACATCTTTGATGAAATAGTAGACTTATTTAGCCATATAACATTTTTTGAAATTATTTTAGTTACATCTGTGTTCAACTTGGTGTGTTACATGTAAGGTTTTTGAAAATAATGATTATTAAGGTCAATAATATCAAGCCCCACCCCACCCCCATAGTTTTACTTATTATAAGTACCAGCTTTTTTTTTCGGCAGAAATACTAGGCCATAAGCCGAACCCCCAATCTGGTTGAGTTTTGACCAGTTTTCAGTAAGATTTGGTGAAAAAATCGCATGACTTATAGCCGAATAAATACGGTAACATGAATATGTGCATAAATTATATGCGCATGGAAACTTCTTGCATCCAAGCAGTACTAAAACTCCAGTACGTGGTATAAATTGTCTTTCACTTGATATTTAACAAATTTCCAGCAAATAAATGCTGTATTTATACTGACAGCTGTCTTCTTGAACATACTATCTAGAGGTGACATGTTTTAAATGTAATGGTTATAATAAGTCACTGTAAAATAATTTTTCCCATTTAACAAACAAATAGCATTCATGTTAATTATTACTGTTGGGGTTTTACAAGTCAGTGTAAATTACTACGTAGGTTACTCAGTAGCCTTGCAGATATTACCAGGGTATTCAAAGAAACCAAACCAGAGATTTAGACATTTGCTCTTTGAAATATAATTCCTGGAAGTTAAACATGGCAAAAATTTAAAGCCTGATTGTCTGGCGTAGTCTATGAATCCTCATTAGAAAATTTCGTACTCATTTAGTAATTAATAATCATAGAATTGAAATTTTAGTCACATACAATTTTTAGTCACCATCAATGTTATTTTTGTGGTTTAACATAATTGTACATGTAATATAATTTCATAATTATAACAAAATATCACACCGGTAATTGAAGTGTTGTAATTTATTGTGCGATAATATGAAATAAACTTAATGAATTAATGAATTAAAAAAAAAAAAAACATTTCCTTGACCTCCTTTGCTTTTTATGCTCATTCATGGTGCGTGCTGCGAAGCACGAATAAATGAGGATAGTAAAATGAACCAGCTGTAGACGGAAGTTGTTTTTCGTTCCGTAGACGGAAGTTGTTCGAAGACCCAGGTAAATTTAAATAGTACCCCCTCCTCCTTAGTAAAAGTCAAAAATAAATTCCATGAAGCTCAGATATACATGTGGAAAGAACTTACATATTTTATAATGTAAGGAAATAAATGGAATGTCAGATCAAAATTTCTGAACTTCTATTTTCCCCTTTCGTTTCTTTGGTTAGTAAAATTTACGATGCCTTGAGTGGTCTTCCTGGTCACACATTGTGATTCGTCACACACATTATGATATGAACATGTTTTATAAATTACCAAAGATTATTGACGTACTTTTATTTTCTGTTCATGGTAAACATTACGTCGGTATTTTCGCCAACTGGGCAACATTGTGAGCCAAAATAAGGTCTGTTTAGCCAAAAAATAGCAAACGTGCAAAACTAACATTCCTTTTAAGCTCGCTCATGCCGCGGAGCACGCAATCAATGAGATATTAAATTTTTTACCCTCCATTCGCGTCTTTGAATTAATAATTTGTGCCAATGTTTTCTTTTTCAGCTTTCTTTTTAAATGTTTTCTTTTTAAATTGTTTACCCTCCATTCGCTTCTTTGAATTAATAATTCGTGTCAATGTTTTCTTTTTCAGCCAAAGTAACAGGTTACAATATCAATATTCCAGCCACAACAGCGTGTAAATTATTGCCAAATATATTCATTCGTAATTCTTGATAAAACATCCTTTACTTACTTTCAGAAACTATTGTCAAACATCTAGCTTAGCGAACACTTTAGACTGATTTATAAATGTGTCACATCTACTTTAGTGCTTATTAAATCGACTATTAGCAATTTTAGTGTATTTTGTAGTTTAGTCAGAATTTTACAATTTCGGCGTGTTCATGTCATTTGATCAGATACATGACAGGATTGTCTTCAGCTCATTTGTTTTAAACAATCCCCCAATAGCTTGTGCACCAACAAATTAATGGTTTAACATGTTGTAAATGTACAGATATTGTTATTGATATTGTTATTGTTGTTATACTGTGAAGACTGTTACACTCCGGTGGTGATTCTAGCTAAAAGGAATAAACCCTGATTTTCATGATAATGCAAACTGACAAGAAAACCTACCACAAAAGGAATAAAAAAATTATGGGACTAGGTCAGGGTTGCGGAAGAGGTAGCAATGCCCCTCCCACAGCCCCTTACCTGCTACTTAAAATTATCATGCAGCAGCGTTCAACTTTACCAAATTTTGTATTATAAACCCAAGAAAACAATGAAAATTAGCCATTACATGAATGAGCTGGCTCAAGGAGCACTTTGATTTTGTAAAGTGTCTCTGCATTTTTCCAAACCAGTTTTTTTTTCCCCCTTTGTTTTCAGATTATGATAATGAATATAACTTTATTAAGCTTCTTAGAGTACAGAATTATGCACAAATTAATTAAGGGTTACCTTTTTATTATTATTATATTATTACAATGATTTTGTATGTCGTTTGAATTTTACCAACTGCATCTTAAAACTGACACTGCAAATAACTCTTAAACAAGAGGAATAAGACATTGATTAACTTTTAATCCTTGAATTAATCTTTATCAGCCTAAAAACAACTGGAGCCTAATAAAAATATTAAGTACACATTATTTCTAGACACAGCACGTCCATGCTTCTGATCAGTCTATTTCCTCCCATAACTTACATTACCAGTGTATCAATACCTTGGGGACATACTAGGTCACATGCAATTACTGTTAGCAATAGTAATTGGACTGAGTGGAGTACAATTCAGAAAGTAATCGGGCGAGTTATTTGAAAATCGGCAGAGTGCGTAGCGCGAGACCGATTTGAAATTACGAGCACAATTACTCTCTGAATTGTACGACACGAGGTCTAATTACTAATTAATCGTATCAATAACAAAATTCACGGTTAGGAAGTCTTGGAGAACCTTTTTTGTGTGGAGAAAGTCAAGGGAAAGTCAATTGGTTGTCCAAAAAGCAGGAAAACAGAAAAAAAGAACCCATTCAAATGGGCATGATTGAGGTGCGAATGCTCAAATTAAATACCTGTAATTGGACACCCACGTGATCGCGTGCTGATTACGCGACAAATAGAAGCGCGCAGAACCAATCAAAATCGAGGATTTTGTTATAGATACGATTATTGATAAAAATAGACTTAAGTGCACACAC
>NW_027557317.1:0-5596 GCF_052425735.1 Oculina patagonica
GTCCAAATCCGATGCGTCAGCTATTTAAGCCTCATCAGTCGTCCTACTAGCTGAGGCAATCAGACTTTTCAATGCCCCGTTTCACTACAGTTACGTACGGAAAGCATTCTATTAGATACCTGGGGCCGAAGCTCTGGGGCCACCTGACGACGGATGAAAGAAACTGTCAGTCACTAAAGACATTTAAGAAAACGATTCGGAAACGTGACTTCAATAACTTTTTAAACAATGAACGCTGCAATTGCTGCCTCTGTGACTATTAATACTAGCCATGTATATAGTCTTTTTTATCACATAAATAATTTATTTTTTTACCCGTTTTTAATATGTAAATAGCTTCTTTTTTTTTTAACTTATTTTAACTTTAAATTACTAATTGTAATAGTTGTATAATGATAGGTTGATAGTTTTGATAGTTTTGTGGAAGGTCTCTTAACCCTTTCAGTGCTAAATTTCTCCCAAAACAGGGTTTTTTTCTACCGTTAAACTGAAATTTTGATGCTACGATCCTGAATTTCCCTTAACTTTGCTTAAAAAGCACTTTTCCACAATGCAGCAAGATTTTGATGAAGATTCCATTAAAAAATGTACAAAAATGTACTTCGGTGCATGCGCATAAGCCAAAATTTGGATTTTTTTTTTTTTTTTTTTTTGCGAAATCGTTTCCATTTTTTTTCTTGCTCCTTTTCCTTTCGTTTCTCTCGGCTTTGTTATTTCCACTTCTTTCTACTGTATCCGTCCTTCCTTTAGACCAAAAAAGTTTAAAACATTGGTAAACCCTGTCAAGAGGACCTCGATCTTTTACAGGTGTTTTGGCCTTTTTAAGCACCGATTTTGCACTAAAAAGTGATTGACTTTTTCTCGATTAGCTCTGTTAGGATGCGACCGATACGCAAAATGAATAGTTCTTTGAAAAGGTCAAACCTAGCTCTATCAGATGTTTATCACCAAAATCTGCTGACTTTTAAATTGATGACGTCACAAGTGGTTTATTGACTGCTCCTCCAAATGTCGACAAAAGTCGACTTTAGCACTGAAAGAGTTAAAGCTATTTACACACATATATGTTGACATATTTTCATCATGTTTCATATGACAAGTTTTGTATGTGAGTTTGTGAATGACAAATATATATGGCAGGTTTTTCCTTGTCAGGTCTTGTTCAAAACCTGGCGCAAACGTGTTCGTGTGCACGGCTCGACAAGAATAACGATTCAAGAGATTACAAAATATTTAATGTTTATTGGTAAAGAAAGCGAGAGTTGCCCATTGCATCAAAAAGCTGAAACAGTTTCTGCTTCAGTTTTTAAATCAGGACAAGGCAATTTTATTTACCACAAGGTTCTTGGAACAATGATTTTGGGACAATGTTAATCACAAACTCGGCTTCCTGCCGTTGTTTACCAAAATGAATCATTTTCAGCAGAATTGCAATGCAAAGCTCTTTAACCACTGTTGATAACGAGTGTCGCCTACTGCCTCGAAATACTATTTCAAAAGATCGGCGATCACAAATGTATTTCACTATAAAGAAAGGCCTGATTACCAGTCAAAGATTCTTGCTGCAGTTTCAGCACACATATATACTCAGTATTAGACACATTTGGTGACGCGATTTATTGAAGGCGTACAATTTTTAAGCAGTCTTACCCATGTGTTATCTACACCTGACAGGTGTAACCGACTGGTTCTCTGGCTGGAATAAGAGATCATGACTACACGCATCACTAAAACTGAGAAGAATGATTCAAACCATTTCTACCTAAAGAAAGATATGAAATAAGAAAGGCCACGGCTCCAGATGCATAAGAATATATAGCTCAATCTACGTAGCATGGAAGAAAACAGAACAAGCGAGAACAGACAAAATACAAGATTTCGACC
Source organism: Oculina patagonica (assembly GCF_052425735.1). Classification (NCBI taxonomy): domain Eukaryota; kingdom Metazoa; phylum Cnidaria; class Anthozoa; order Scleractinia; family Oculinidae; genus Oculina; species Oculina patagonica. The sequence continues at coordinate 1,885 of NW_027557317.1, forward strand.
CGCCAGCACCGAGAACCGATATTTTATACAGATTTAAAGCCGACTTAACTAATACAAGAGTAGTCATAGGCGGGTACTATTTGCACGGAAATTTCGATAAAAATATAATATTGTGCAGTACTAGGGTCTACTTGTTTTGCCGCCGAGACATCAGAATGGAAGGAAGTAGTACCAGAAGAACCTGTGTAACAACAAACCTGGCGACCAAACTACTACTAGTCACGTAAACAGGTGGAACATTGCGGATTTCCCGGTCTTCCAGGAGAAAAAGTCACTTCCTACTCGTAAATCAAATGGTACGGTTCTTTCTAAAAGAAAATTTCGGAACTGAAATCAAATACAAAAATCATGGTTTCCTTTCATTTGCTTGTTGTTCAGCCTAGTCCCCCTTGCTTTCTCTCTTTTACGAGCCCAAAATACTCGTTTGTCCTAATTTGGAGCATAATAGCCAACGTAGCTTGGCGTTCTAGCCAGTCAGGGAGAGCGAGAAAACGAGCGCGAGCAAAGCGACGGACTAGAACGCCAAGCTACGCTGGCTAAGAGCATAACATTTCAATACTGTGTTGAGATATCTTTTGCTTTTTTACATGGTGAGCCTAAAAAAGCATTGTTTAAGGCAGCTTGTCCTAAGGTGAACGGCGCGACTGACAACCCAAATGTTTTCTGTTCGGCTGCCATCTATGTTTATAACACGTATTGAACCCAAAATGCTCACCAAAATTCCATGCAAACTGCCCAATTCCTTGGAAGGTGCTATGGAAAATTTTTTCTTTTCTGAAAAAAAATTTCTACTTGACATCGAACCGCTAGAACGCGTGGGTATATGTAACCGATAGCAGAAACATTTCGGGGTCAGCAGACCGCTTTATATTACCCGGGTATATTAGCAACCCGCCATTTTGGCCACGGGTTGTGGCTGTGAATCTGTGGCAAGTACAAGGAATGAAAAATCTAGCTTGGAGAAAATGAGTATCATGAGCATCCTAGAAACAAACACGTGTGTATAAAGGATATTTTTAAACAGTAATAATAAGTGACTGTTGTCGCAGTGAATTGGATAATGAGGTTGATGCATTTTTTCCGAGTAAGCTTGAGTAGTGTCGGTTGGTTGCTGTTGCTGTGATACTAGAAAACACTTCAGACAAACCGGAACAAAACCTATACCTCTTGATCCGAGATGAGACTCGCTGACCTTCTTTTGTTTGTTGTTAGCGGCCAGTCAGTAGATATTATAAAACGCTAAATGAGCTCAAATGGACATGTATTGTAATGTACTAGTGTGTTCGGTTCGTATGCCTGGCCTGTTTACAGGTGTAACTTGTCCAATAATCATCGAACAAACCGCCCGATATCAGTCTGAACAAATATTGGGGAACCGGCTATTTCTTCTGCAGAGAATTTGATGTTTGACTTGTTTTTCCAAGTAAGTTAAAAGAGGCTAAGAATGCTCTTGGCGCCGAGCATGTTCCAAAATGTCGGTCGGTGTTTGAAACATTTCCCGCCAATCATAGAGACAGGCTTGTAATTTTTTAAGTCCGGCTGCTATCAGTCGAAAAGCCCAAAAATGGTCAAGAAATTGATGTGAAGTCGGTGAACTTAATTTTGGCTGAAAGATTTTGCTGAGCAATTCAGAAGAAAACTCGAGTATCTAGTTTACCATACATTTCAGGTCCATGTAAATTTTACAGCGACTGAAACTTTAAATGCACATTTCCCGCGCGGCACATCTCACTGACATTTGTTTCACGGAAATCATAGCCTGGGAGGATCGTCTCCTGGTTGGACCGGTGTCGCGCGTGAGTGGCAGCTTGAAACTCGCGGCCTCGCTCCTCGCGCGAAAAGGCCTTTTTAACCGGCGGAACAAACAAAGTATTGGTGTGCTAATAACTGAAGGTCTGCGCACATGAAGAGTTTGACAGACACCCGACCATTCTCGACAAGAGCTCTAGGGACGAGAATGACACACCGACCCTCTTCACCCTTTCCCACACCCCAGACCCAGTGGAATCTTTATCCTCGCCGGGTTTTCGGGAAAAAAAATCACTGGGTTGGCCAAATTCCCACTAGGTCGGCTTATTTTCGACTAGGTTTTTGCAATAGGTTTATTCCAGGAGGGACTCCTGGTTTATTCGACAAAAAACATAGTGGAAAATGCGGGGTTTTCTATTACTTTTCCGTTATCCGCCCGCAAAGTGGCTGCTTTATAGTGACTAAACTGAAGTGAGAAAAGAAGAGTGTTGCAAGCAGTAGCGTAGCGAGGATTTTTCCAGAGGTACGCACAGTTTAAACTCCCGCTCTACTGTCCCCCCCCCCCCCTTCAAATCTGGACGCTATTGCATTGCAGTACTTTATCATCAGCCTAACGACACTGTTGTATATATACTTAAGGCCTGTAGGAACGAATTTGAACTGAGGGCCCCAAAGTTTGCATTGTGATGAGATATTATGGGCCGAAAAGGTTTGTCGATGTCCGGGGAGGCATCCTCCCCTGGAAATTTTTTAAAATTTGAACACGTTCTAATTCCATTCGTCGCATTGAGGAACCCCCTTCGAAGTGCTTTTTCTTGACAATTTCGATCCCTTTTCGAATGTGATAGTCATCAGAATGCGACGAGGACGAATGGCTTTCCGTTCCCGAACTAGAACTCCTAGAATCGATGCTAGAAGAACTTTCTATAGCTTTCGACTTTTGTACTGTTGTTTTATTTTTATTATTTTTTTGTTGGTTTATTCGTTTGCACAAATACGCTGGGGTTTTCAATTCACACTGCAAAGTCACTGAGGAAGCATACTACGATTTCCAGTTGAGTACGACGCGAACAAAGTTTGGTGACGAAGTTTCAACATAACAACGGCATTGTTGTCAAGGGCAAACTTCTCTGTTACCATTGGTAACAAATTTGTTTTTGTAACTGCCTTGCTCGACAATCTCGATGCTTAAATAAATAAAAACACTACAAATATCGTCAGCAACACTTTATTACGCTTTCAAATAAAAAATATATACACAGAGACAACGATAAAAGAAACAAATAACGAAATATATTATACCTTAGCTGTTTTATATCGACGGTAACAGATCTGTGTTGAGAGTTGACGTTATGTTTAACGTGCGTCACTTTACCTTCCTCGTTAGAGTTACTGTTCAACTGAAATTTTATCGTTTTCCAACTCCAGGGATTTTCTAGCAGCTTTAAGAATTCCTTCAGCTTTTAAATAATATATCTTTCTCAAGTGCAAAATGAATAATTCGCGAACTGAAATGAAGAACATTTAGCGTTTCGTAAAGCTGACAAAAGCTAACACTATTTCGGATCGAAATTTCAAAATATTAGCCAATCAAAAAATTGCTCAATTAAAACTGACGCCATCTTGGATCGAAATTAGCCAATCAAAAAATTGCCCTGTTTCCCGAGAGGTCCTCCTTGTATAAAAGAACTTTGGCGGTCAGTACCTGTAACGACAAGTTACCAATGGAAACAGAGAAGTTTGCCCTTGACAACAATGCCGTTGTTTTGTTGAAACTTCGTCACCAAACTTTGTTCGCGTCGTACTCAACTGGAAATCGTAGTAAAAATAGCTGGGTAAAATCAAAATATTCGCTGGGTACTGGGGATCGAGGCTAAATTTTCACTGGGTAGGGGAAAATAATCCACTGGGTCGGGTTCCGCTGGGTCTGTTACAACTCAATCTTCATCTTCAAGAATTTCAA
>NW_027557318.1:0-5594 GCF_052425735.1 Oculina patagonica
ACCCTACTGTTTGAAACGCGCAGCTAACTTATTTCTACTGTGTAGAAAACCAGCCCTTAGCCCTCTCTATAAGACGACATAATGTTTGTTCGCTGTGACGTCATATCATGTCGAATGACGCCATTAGACGTTGTCATGACGATGGCGATGTCGAAAATCATGAACACATAGTTGACATATCAAAATTCTCGCAAAGAATGAATGAACAGCTATTGAAAGTTTTAGCGTCATAGAGTAAGTCCTCTTTTCAAAATTTTGAAAAAAAAAACCTAAAGGCAGGGGATTGCATCTACCCCCTCCCCCCCTTGTACGTCCGAAAACCTCTTTCTGTTACCTATAGATCAAAGATTTTGCCTTAATTTTTTTTTTAATAAAGCCTTGTGAAAAAATGCCTTTGATTTGAATAAAATCATATAATTTTCATACGAAAGATTTCCACCTTGTCTCGCTGTTTTAAAGGAGAAGGTCACTCCAGAAATCGTACTTTTTTGTTGTCACCGAAGTTTCAGCTTGTGAAGTGCATGTTATCCTAGTGAAATTCGTCTTCAAAGAAGCCCAAAATTCGACATCGCGATCCGCCATTTTGAAATGAAACTTAGCAGCCTGGCTGCGTTCGTGACGTCATTCCGTCCAAGCGATTTTGTGCGGCTGCCAAGCTTGTTTAGAATTTCTATGCACGAGGTCAGATGGCTGCTCTTGAACCGTACCGTTTTAAGCCGGAACGTGTGAATAATCCCGATGATTGTAAGAAGAAGAAAGAAGAAGAAGAAGAAAATGATCGGTTAGAAGGTACATCCTGGTGTTCGTGTGAGCGGTGTGGAGTCATGCCGACCCAAAGAGAATGTGTTTGTTGTCGTGAAGAGCCAGAGTCAGAAACCAAGATGGAAGGTATGAGTTAGCCCGCGTTGCAGACGAACAAAACCCCGGTATAGTGGGGTTTTGACGTCTGCAACGCAGGCTAGGTATGAGTGAGTTGAAAACACTGACCCCCGATCCATGGACTACTCCACGTACTACCCTAAATAATCAACCAAAATTTACTTTTACCGTGAGACAGACTAACTTCTGAGTTAAGATTTTGAGTTGGATCAGTCAAGTTGGATTCTCGAGTTGGATTTCAAGTAGGATTTTCGAGTTAGATTTTTTGGGTTAGATTTTGGGTAGGATTTTTTGAGACGGATTTCGAACTGATCGCGAATAAACCAAATTTAACGTGGAAGATCACAATGGCCTGAAGAAAGAAAAAAAAAGAAAGGCCTACAACGAAAGGTATTTCCGGCTGGTCACAATCGTACAATGAGAGCTGGTGCTTTCCTTGTGGTATCTGTCACAGACGCGACATACTTAATAAGAGGGTTAAGACTCACGCAACCACTTAATAAAGGTTAGTCCAGTTAAACAGAAACGTGTCAAATTGTTCGAAAGATCCATTTTAACCAGGAATATCAATTTATTAGTTTCATGACTCTTAACCTTCTGTATGGTCTGGGACTGATACCACAAGGAAAGCACTGGCTCTTGTCCGATCGCCAAAGTTAAGCCCTGTCGACAGGCAGTAACTAATTGGATGGGTGGCCAACTGGAACTACCCCTAGGTTGTGGGGTCTTCTTTTTTTTCTCACTTTTCCATAATTGTAGGATAATTCAGTGAAATTACAGTCCCTTATTTTTTTTTATTCTGTCGGTTTCTTTTTTACTTCGGCTAAGGCCGATAAGTAAGCATAAATATAACTCGAAATCCTTACTCAGAAGTTACTCAGTTTCACCGTAATTGTAAATTTGGTTGATAATTTAGGGTAGTCCGTAGGGTAGTCCGTAGGGGTAGTCCGTAGGGGTAGTCCGTAGGGTAGTCCGTGGAGTGGGGATCAGTGGTTAGTCCGCGGATCGGGGTTCAGTGTTTTCACCTCACCCTAGAAAGGTATTTGGTATATCAATGGTCGCATTTTTTTCCAAGGGAAATTTATCTTTTAATTATAAACTGTTTCAATACTAAAAGCTGGTTTAAAATAAAGCCGCATGCTTGCGTTTTTTGACACGAAGGCCATCAGAAAACAGTTTCCAGAGGCTGATTGAAATTACACTGGATTTAAGGAGGCCACAATAGCAGAGTTAGACTTAGCATTTTTTTCAATATTTTTTTGTTATTCCTTTTGGAAGAGCTGCAAACATGCCTCCAACTCAAGTGTTTAACATGTATGCAGACCCAGTGTTGAAAACATACCTTGTGAAACTTTTAAAAAAATTGTAATAGGTAACAGTACCTCCGTATTAGGCCATTTGAATGTTGACTTGGAAAACATGGAGAATGAAAATGGAATATAGAAAATCAGCTGGCTACAAGACTGCAATACTGAAAAATATTAGCAAGGGTGAATATCGCGCATTACTAAAAAGTAGCGAACCAAAAGTGTGAACAGACGGACTGTCTAGGACGATATGCAAAATTGTAATGTATTAATAAACTTAACACTAATTTTCCTTGGTAAGAAATGAGTGTTAAGTCGTGCAGCAAAGCTTTTATAAGTAAACAGAGTCCGAATTTTCACTGCCATGGCAACATGACAAAATAAATCAATCAAAATCTGGCGGTAGAGTACAGAAGCAACTTAAATCTATGTAAAATGACATACTCTGAACCCTGCTAAACTTGTATTTCCAAAATTTGTAAAATGTGTTATAAACAACAACTCTCAAACCGTAAGTAGCCTCAAAAATTAAAAAGGGGTATCTTTCACCTCGCTTGACATTGCCATGGCAAACAATTTTGATGTCGTAGCCGCGATCTTAATCTGTTCATTGGTAAAACTTTTACCAAATGCAATTTTTACTAAGTAAAAGTAATTTCTCAACATAAGCAGTGCAGCTGCGATGTTCAACCGGTTTTTCTTAATTTTGTGCAAACGTTTACCATTTTGTGGCGTTATAAGAAAAATCAAGAACTATTATTTTGGGGATATTTAAAACTTGATTTACTTTCGATTTAGAATTGTTCTAAGATTTTTCTCGTGACCGTCAGGCCTATGTGTATGTGTGCCTTTTCTATACTTCGTAAATAACACTTAATGCTGTTGTCCGAATAGAGCAGGTGTTTTTTTCGTAATTGAACCCGGTGGGTTGTTAAAACTATCTATATCCTTTATCCGAAAACTAATTAATTCAGCAACTCTTAGATGTAAAACACATAAAATTAACGCCTTCACATTTCAAAACTGAATACCTTTCACAACATCTGTGGCTGAAATAACTTACAACAAAAAAAAATCGTTCGTTTGTGGCTTTTTATATCACGTAAAGAATTACCGAATTAGAATATAAGTCAGAGCCGGTGGCAATTTTATTTTCCACAGTTGGATACAACCTAAACGCATAATAAAACTTGTTAAAATGTTTATGTCCTGCGAACCAACTTATCACTTAAACATTGGGAAATTGATTTCAATCATTCGCTTCCTGAGCTATTTGAGTGATTTCTGTGACTTGGTAATCAAGTTTTGAAGACGAGAATGTATTCGTTTCATTGGATGATGCGTTGATCCACAATCCTGACGCATCAAGCACTTGATCTGGAGCTTGTATCGCATCCATCCGAGCTGCAGAACGCACTTCAGCAGAAACTCTACGAGGTTTTGGACATAGCGCGCAACAGCGCGTGTAGAGACGATAAAGTTCTCGTCTAAAAGCTTGATTTCGTATTCCATACACCACAGGGTTGCACATGCTGTTAGCATAACCTAACAGCAGCGTGCTGATGTCAACTAACCTTGGTAACGATTGCAGCGAGTAAACATCGATAAACATAGTGATAGCAAATGGCGCCCAACAACCAATGAAACAGGCAACAATAATCAGCAAAGTGTTGGTGATTTTAACTTCTTCTTGTGTCATATTGAAACGTCTTCGTTTTCTTTCATAAACAGAGATATTGTTCCCTTGGTCTGTTTGTGCTTCTTCTTGTGATTTTGTGTTTTCACTATGCCGATTTACACGCCGCTTTGCATCCCTTGTAAATTTTAAAATGTTAAAATATGAGACAAATACGACAGTTAAAGGTCCAAAGAAGCATATTATTAACATGAAATACATGTAGTACACATCGGAACGCCAAAATACAAAACAGTACGATTTCCCAGGAATATAGCGATATTCTGCCCAGCCAAACAAAGGAGGGAGGGATAATAAGAAAGATATAAGCCACACAATTGCCGCGAATATCACCGATCTTTTAGGTGTAAAGATGGAAGGGTAGCTTTTCCATTGTACCACATAATAATATCTGTTGATAGCTATCATAGCAAGAGACATAACGGACGAAACAAATGACAGCATTGTGGTGAATCCCAGAATGTTACAGGCTTTGTCTCCAAATATCCACCGTTGTTCAACAATAGTGACCACAGTTACCGGCATGTTGAACACGGACACGAGTAAATCAGCGAAGGCAAGGTTGAGAAGAAAACCATTAGCAATGGTACGGAGGGCTCTTCGCCTCGTGAGAATAAAAAACAAAGTTATGTTTCCAAACATAGAAAATGTACAGATGATCACTAGGATACTTGCTTCGATGATCGTGCTTGTTTTTGGCGTCATTTTGAAGTCCTCCCGTTCGACAGATCATCCAAACGTTTTTTACGTGTGATATTTTAATGACAGGAGGAGATACATGCTATTAATATTAATGCCGTGCTTTTCTTAAAATCCACCCCAAACCGCATGAATATGATTAAATTAAGGTAATCTAGCTTATTCTTGCGAGTTGCAGCTGCAGAGGTTTAGCCTGGTTGTAATTTACTAGTAACCACTAAGGTTCATTGATCAACATTATTACCAGTTATAACGATATGCATCTATTTATTTAAATGACCTGTTTTTTTTTTCAAATGTCACATTTTTTAAAAAAATAATCGTTCCAACCAGATTTTACTATTATAATATTTTCTGAACACTCGACTCGTTTGCGATCAGTAACTAGCTTGTAAATAATACACATTAAAATAAGTGTTTTGTCTTGTTGCTGCAGCAGTTGTTGCTTTTGATGTTGTTGTCACGTATATTTAACTATCGAGGATGGGAGCGAAACAGTTGGACCTTTTTCATTCGCAGATTTTACACGATATTCATTATTCATGTTCTGCCACATCAGAGTTTGCTGGGCATAAGCAGAAATGGTGGGTTGACAGAATTACATGACTCATGCGTAGAGACCATTGTATTTTTAGAAGTCCTAAGGGTAAAGGATCCAAACGCATTCTCCCCTGGAAAAATTTGAACATCTTGGCATGCTTTAATACGTTTCGGTGCATTTTGAACGATTTAGAGACCCATTTTAGACCCAAATTAGCCCGAGGAGGGGTTTGCTCTATAAGCAGTTCCTTCGTTGCTAAAGCTCGTTTTCAGTTTTTGCGCGACCATCTCCCGCTCTAAGGAAACTAGTTTACAGGAAGGTCTCAATGGGGTTAACCGTTAGAAGTAAAACGACCAAAAATTTAGCCGTAAGGCGTAAAAAATGGAGAATGGTAACTGTTAGCCGTAAAATATGTTAACCGTAAAAAATCGGTCAGTAATTAATTTTAAATAAAACAGACTACAGGTAACTT
>NW_027557319.1:0-5596 GCF_052425735.1 Oculina patagonica
AGTACAGTAAAATCCCGATGTCTCGAACCTCAAAGGGAAACGGCTTTCTGGTTCGGGTCATCGGGTGGTTCGAGAAATATAAGGTTCGAGATATCCAATATATTTGATAACAAGGTAAAACTTTGTGCATGTGAGATGTCTTGTGATAAAATTTTTTATGATTAAACCCTCCGAGACATGTTGACTGCGTAGATTTATTAACGCCATCAGTTTTTAAACGGAACTTAACCTAATACGCACATATTAAGTCAGCCAATGGTATCGTCTTCCTGTTGGTAACCTATTTATAAAACCCAGCTAAAATCTCTCTTCGCCAGGTTTCTTCATATCGCCGTTGTCCAGGGAGTATCAACCGTTGACCGAGTTTTTCATCCATAGAATGAAGTCGAGAGGAGTTGATATTTATAACAAGCTAAGACAGGTAACGTTTTGATTCTAATACGGTTTGTAGACATGAAAACACATTTGCAAAATAAAGCGACAACAGCCAGGTGGTGAAAAAGACGTCATTTTTGGCAGTTTTCTTTGCATCACTTCAACTCTCCAATCAAAACCGAGCGCAAGGACTCTAAAAACGTCGTGGAAAGAAGTCACTTCGGTGACGAAAGCCAGCTTTATTATTGATTGCTTAAGAAACTGCAATTTTGTATATACCTGATGGAAGAATCGTTGGCCCATGAAAATCATAAACCGTGAACGATGCTCTTATCTTGATTTTCAATCAAAAAGGAATATTACTAAGCTTACCAAGGATGTCTACGCAGAATACCGTTGGGCCATATCGTTCATGGTTTATCAGTGCTTTCAGTTCACATGGTCGACGTTTCTTCAATTAGGTGTATGTGCAAATGGTCTGCCCTCTGTCGATTGGGATTTTTTAAAAGTTATGTTCATTTCCTCTGTTTCTGTAGCATACTTGGAAACTGGCTATCTCGCGATCGAAGCTAAGTGTATAACCACAACAAACAACATTTACATTACACTTGAGTAACAATAAGTTTAGAATAAAAATCAGCGATAAGAAATGACGTTTCGATGAATCGCGGTTCATCATTATCAAATTCTAAAAAAATTCTTTTCGCTGATTTTTATTCTAAATTGTATAACGAAAGCCTCCGTTATAACAATAAGTTAATCAGTTTAAAAACCTGTTGTTTCAGACTCCTCTCCATCTTGCCGTGATAACGCATCAAATATATATCGTAAAAAGGCTGATAGAGGGCAGGGCTGATGTCAACTTGATGGACAGGCACGGACAGACTGCTCTTCATTTGGCCTGTCAAGATGGTAACGTCAACTGCGTCTATGCCATTCGTGACGTCACAAAAAGTAACCGCGTCGAGATCAGGCTAGACTTGAAAAATTTTCAAGGTAAGAGGTACAGCGCAAACTTTAAACCACGCCTTTGAACCATGTGAAAGCGTTCGTCTTTTTCTAAACTCGTACTGTCACAATTCTCCGTACTTTGATTCTCCCACTTTCAATCCCCTTTACGACTGCAACCACGATTTTTACTTCCTTTATTTCCATTTCGACGCTTCTCTTCCTATTTTCCATGTTTTAGCTATATTCGGCTTCCAACTTACGGGATTCCCAATTCTAAGTTCGCTTACTTAACTTTCCCTTTAATCCAACGCCCCTGTATGGCTCCGACTACAGTCCTTCCCCCCCCCCCTTTTTTTTCCCCTAACACCCATCACATCACATCATTACATCACCGGCATCACCTTTATTTCACCTCGGATTTACAAGGGTAGCTGTATAGCTAATTTCTCCGAGAAAGAAAAGGCGAAGAAAAAGTAAATAAATATGTTTCCTTTATTTCTCACTATGACTCTGATCCGCCCCTAGAACTCCCTAGTTTTCACCTTTTTTCTCGCTGACCCCTACTTTCTGATAAATTATTTTCTCGCTTACAGGTTGTTCTGCCCTCCACGTAGCGACGTTGAAAGGAAGTCAACCACTGGTTGAAACTCTTCTCGACATGGGAGCTGATATAAACGATCAGGTTACTGACCTCTTTTGAAATCCCCTTTGCCTCAAGATTTATGTTTCAAAAGAAAAGACCTAAAATGCAAATCAAGATCGTTCGCTCGCTGTATTCTTTGAGATCAATTTCACTGGAGTTAACTTTTTTTATTCCAACTTGTTACCTGGTTACAGTAAAATTCACGTTCCCGTAAGGGTGTGAACAGCAAAACAACCATAAGAAATTCCAGGGGCATAGCTGCCTGTACGCACATACGCACGTGCGTACTTGTAAAAGTAGAAGATAGAGATTTTTGAAAAAGGAAATAAGCTGGAATATATGTACATGTATTACGAAATCCGTGATACATGTCATAAACATATGGAAAGGACTGAAAAGAATTCTGATCTGACTTTGCTAGAACGAAAGAAAGACAGAAGATTAGCACTGAGGTTGTAACGAGAGACCGGCTATTTATGACCTTGTTGCCATTTCATATCAAGAGAGACTGCTTACAACATAACCTCACCATTACACTCACATCCCAAACAAAATTTAAACAAAAATAATTAAAAAGGAAGATTCGAGATTTGAGAGGAAGGGAGGGAGAAGAAGGTGATTTGAAAAATTATGCGTGCCTCTGGAAAAATCGTAGCTACGCCCCTGAATACGTACCAGATATGACTAAAATCCTGGGTAAAAAATGTGCAATGTTTAATTCTGGGGCTCACGGATTTAACGTTAAATCTATGCGCCCCAGTAATTGTATGGATTGTAACTGGTGCGCGGACTGAACGAAAATCTCTGGCCATTTGTAGAAGGTCTAGAAAGGTGGCCATTATAGTTCAATTCTATTTGAAAAAACCTTTAAAAAACCGTACAGTCGACCGTGCTTCAATTAATATATCAAAATATGTATTTCGTCCATAAACGCAGGACTCTAATAGTGGTCGCACGCCATTACATCACGCAGTGGAGACTGGGAAGTATCACGTGGCTGAGTACTTGATATCACGTGGTGCCGACGTGAACAAGGTAACATACGCAGGGAATACGCCGCTTCATACAGCAAGCGGCCGAGAAATGGATGAAATGGTGAAACTATTAATGACGCACGGCGCAAATGTGAACATCGCTAATTTGGAAGGTGATACTCCCAAAGTGGTACGATCAAGCAAGCAGGTAAATGAGTTACATAGTTAGTTGGCTTCAAAGTGCGTAAGATAGAAGCGACATTTGTATTTTTCCTATTTTGAAAGTTTAGAGTTTTAAGGATACGATTCCAAGTTTGAAGCTGATGGCCTAAAAATTGACGATTTTACAAGTCCGGAAAGTTGCGTTTAAATCGCGCGGCCAAAATGCCACGTGACCTCAGCCGATGACGTAGAGTTGTGGACAAAAACACTCCATCGAAAATAGCGGTGAGTTTGAAAGAGGGAGAACAGAGGAAGAAGAAAGTCCCTAACGCTGTTCACTGCAAAAGTTGTTGGCACTCTTTGTTTACAACGATACACGCTACAACATTTCACGTAACACTGCATGTAAAATTTTCGGTGGGCGTGGCCACAAGCTGCAATATTGCTGATGCAGCAATTCCCCAAGCAAGTTCTGAGCTTGGTTGCTGGATAAATCATTATTCAGAGTAAAAGTGTGACAAAAATAAACATACTATTCATTAATTGAGTAGTTTCATTCGGGTAGAGATGTGATTCCATCCTCGAAAAGGAGAACTTCTAGGCTTTTCAGTGTGCTTTCTCGATCAGTGCGCTTTCTCTGAACGGTCTTGACGCTAAAATTTGGAGCATAAAATGGAGGAGTTCAAAAACAGTAGCAAACATGTTGAATTTGCAGAGAAAGAAGAAGTCAGAGAATTTTAATCTGCGATTAGGCAAGCTGTTTCTTATCTCTTGCGTTGACCGCACGTGCAAGAAGGCGAAAAAGGTTATTGCCTGATCGTAGGTTTGTCAAGCTAGAGGATTATCAGTTATCTTATTAATATGTAAAGAAAGCTGAGTAATTGTTCAAATGTTAATTTTTTTCTTATTAGGCTAAGAGGCAGTTCCGGTCTAAAGAAAAAGACTCTAAGAGGAGAAAACGATGATACTTCAAAGTGAATTTCGGCACTATGTAACAATGCAAGTCCCAGAAAACAACGTCAATGAAGAAAAAAGATGCCAGAGTTACTGGACTGAATGGAACTATTGTGTGGTTGGACATGGCTGGAATTGAACAAAGAATATGAGATAAAAGTTGTTATTGTTCTTGTTATGGGAATCGTGGATCAAGTTTTCCCAGTTACCTGTTGTGAGACTAGTCTCCTTTGCAGTTTTTAGGGCCGTCACGCAACGCTTGTAGGGAAAAGCGATGCGTTACGAACCAAAAATCGTGTGCGAGCGAAGGAAACTAATTTGTGGATAGCCTGCCAAAGCTAGTATAATCGCTGCCAGTGGCCGTCAAGACGATGTTAATCCTAATCCTTATTCACTTCCACTGCTCGTGCATGGAGCATAGGTCAATGGAAACTAAACACCTGCTCGGTCTATTTTAGGTTATCTGCTCAAGCTATCTCCAGGTGTAGCTTGCTTTCCACGCTTCGTTGTCTACCGTCCTCCTTCAGCTGTTCCTGGGACGGCCTCGGCTCCTCTTCCCCTGTGGGTTTCACCCTCAGTGCCTGCTTGATGACATTGCAATCCTCTTTCCTGAGAGTGTGCCCAATCCAACCGCACTTGCGTAGCTTGCGCCTTCTAATCTGGATGTTAATTCTTTCTTGTTCAGCTCTTGTCCACAATTCTTTGTTCCTGATGACCTCTTGGCAGTGGATGCCCATAATGGACCTCAGGCACAATGTTGATACACGAATTTAACTTCCATTACTGTTGCGTGAAACACCTTACAGATAAATTACATGAACATTGGAGTAAAAAAGCTGGGTGTTCATTTATAACATGTAAACACTGAGTGGTAAAGAATATAAATTTTATAACGTTGTTTTGCATAAGCTTTTGTTTAGACCAGCACATAGCAGTCCGGAGTGCTGTGTTTTCGTTTGACCGTTATTACAACACTTGACAAGTTTTCATGTTTCATTTAATTTTCGAAAGGAACTCTGCCCTTTAGAATTAACGAGCCCGCGACAAAAGCAACTGATTGCACTCGCGACTCAAGCCATGTTTTGATTGGATAATGAAGAACTGGGAAACCATCCGCGTGCTTCTACGATTAACCAAAAATGGTAGTTTGTACCCAGGTCTTTGTGTAAGATGGACAAAAAGTTCCTTGTCAGGAAAGCAGCTGGCAGACTTCAAGCTTAGCATTCTTTTATTTAAAGGGAAGTTTGGAAAACCAACTTAAGAAATATCAAAATTAATCACAAGTGCGATAGAAGTGACATCACTGAGGTATCAGTTTACTTCATAGTTAATAGAGGGAAGTGGTTAGGAAGCCTGACAAAGTTCTTTGTTGTATGTTTTTGTTCGCTATTTTGGGGGTTGACCCTGCACAAAACCTGAGAAAATACAATAGGTGGTAACGTGTGTGTTCATGCAACTAACCAATTGAATCATAGCGAGTACGTAATCATGCATAGTGTATGAGCGCAAAACAAAAGATGTGCAGGGTCGTGGACCT
>NW_027557320.1:0-5574 GCF_052425735.1 Oculina patagonica
AGAGACGGTTGGACAGCTTACTAAATCTGCTACAACTCTTTTCTAGAAATTATATCTTCAGTCACCTCTTGCATCTGTTCGTGTACTCAAACGAAGAAGCCGAGAAATGACATGAATTAGGCTGTAGTTACCCAAACTTTAGCGCTAGTAACCGTTGTATAAAACTGAATAATCAATGTGTCACAGCATTCTTTTTGAAACCAGACTTTAAGTCAGTCTAAATAACGCCGAAATATCTGAGAAAGAACTCCACTCCATGTACTCGCAACGGACCTAAAATACATGATTTTACGTTCGCCTCTCGAACTTTCTCGATAGTTAGATTTTTAATGAGGTACGCGCTGATTGTTTGCAGCCAAATTCCAGTACACGCCCTTATATGACTAATACCACCTAGACATTTCGGCCACTTTCGTTTTACCTTAAGAGAAGCTCACTCTGTTATTTCAATATTTCGAGAACGGACACACCGTAAATACAGTCATCAGATCTTGGTTGGTCCGTTTGTCTGGAGTTACCAGGGTTCTACTTGCTGTGTAAATCATGGGTAAAACCTGATGATAGAACAAGACAGTGTTTAGTGGGGGAAAGAACTGTAAGCACAAAAAACAAATAGAGGCTAGCTGAGTTGGTGACAAAAATCTTGCGACATAAATATATATTTCACGGATATTTCCTTTGTATTTTATTTCCTATAAAGATTCTACACTTATAAATTCATCTGCGCGTTCAGTTCAAGTTTTTGTCAACCATGTGATGAAAGGTAAGCAAACATGGTAATTGTTTGTTAAACAAACACGACATCAAATAATTTTGTAAAATTTCAAGTAGTTAAATATCTGAAAAGTCCACAGACTAGACTAAATGAAAATTACAACTGATAGAAAATCGTATAACGTGTCAAAAATAAATAATATTAGCCTACAATGAACTTCATTTTCTTAGTATGAAGCTTTATAATTTTTCTCATTCACTAATGTGCCCACTCCCTCTATCAAGTGATCTTCAGCTGTCGCTTAACTTTGGTTTTGCGTTGGTAGTGTGAAGCAACGAGGAATATTTACATTCCTTCCGGATGGGAGTTAGTCGGCGTGGCTTGGAATTCTTTACCTTCTACTCAGCATATTGAAAGGTTCGCAAGCTATTTACTTTATCCTGGAGGGTCATTCCTGTATTCGAGGCGCTCAGGGATCAGAGAAGTGTTGCTGGGATCCAGGTTCTCAGAGGTCTCAGGTGAGATCTCTGAAGCCCAAAGTTTTTCTTCCTGTAGCCCGGGCAAAAATTTAGATTCTAATTACTCGGGGCCCTGACACAATGCAGTGAACAGGGTGAAGCTTGATAAAGCTCTGAAACCCTTAAGTCTTCTTTTATTTCTTTCTACAGGCCTGAACTCTGGGACCCCAAACCCCTTTGGACCCTGATTAGAGTGCCAGTAAAGTGTTCAGTCATGCATGAAAAGAGAAACGGAAGAGAAAAACTCGGAATATAACCACAATAGGGACCCACGCAGAGCTGCGCTACGTGAAAGAACGAATAGTTCCTTCACGTTTTTAAAACAGCTCAAAAGTAAAATGGTCATTTACGATTTCTTAAAACTCGTATACTTCGTTTACGCCTAAAAATAAATGTATTCTACATGAATATATACACGTACAGAAGGTCTTTACATCTGACTAAATAAACCGAATTGGTCTCGGCCAGCCAGTAAGAATTCTAGGACCAATCTAGCCATTAGTAATTTTCCTTAACTCCTCGTTTCTTTAAACAGTCAACTCTCGTTTTAGCGGACACGTTCGGGCGTCGTTTAGTGTGCGTTATAGCGAGAGTCCGTAATAGCGGGAGTCATTTCCAGTCAATCCTCTGTCGCCGGGGATCTGGATTTTGTCCGTAATAGCGAGTGTCCGCAATAGCGGGGTGTCCGCAAGGCGGGGGTTGACTGTACAGTATTATTATTATAATCATTATACACACGATGCTTGGAAGCTGTTGGTCTCATGGCCCCTACGTTAAAATTAAGCGGAAGTCTTGTCATGACCCACCCATGCGTGGCTTTGCTCCTTCTCAGCCAGTATGTGAAGATAGTTTCAATTAGACATTCTATATCGTCCCAGTCGGAGTAACAAGTGTTACCAACAAAGTCCCCGCTCCGACTGACTGAGCCCGCGCGCGGGTTATGACAGCTATGTTGCTAAGCAACAGAATTCTTTAATTTAGTGAAACAAGCTATAAAGCTTAAGATTATGTTGGTAAGGATTTTTATTCATTGAATGTTTGCTTTTAAGTCAGGCTTGGCTGTTCAAAGGATTGGTAACGCTTCCCACCGGATAAATCACTATACAGTAGATACTGTCATAAAATGTGTTGTCAACATTTATTACACGACTAAGACGGTCCGAGGGCCAATAACTAAATCAACCAATCAGATTACTTTATTTCCGGTCCCGCGAGGTACGATATTTTCCAAGTATCGGACCGGGTTTTGTCCCGGATGATGATCCCGCGCTAATTCCCGCGCGATTTAGCGCAAGATTTTTTGCAAGATTTTTTTTGCAAGATTTTTTCGGAGTTTTTATAGCTTTGAAAATGAAATGACCTTAAACACAGAAATAATTATAACTCCTTTAGCCCGCGTAAAAGTTTTACCGCACATTGTTCTCCACGACATCTACTGGGTAGCAATTCTCACTACACAAAGTTTCCAGTCGTGTAATAAATCTCTTATTAACCAAGCTTGCTCGGGACTGTACTGGGCGATTATTAGCCCTCGGTCTTTTTTGTACGGACCCCGCTGCGCTTGATCCATACTGTCAAGACCTCGGGCAAATATTCGCCCAGTACGGCCCTCGCGCGTGGTTAATAAGATATATTTATCCACTGGATAGTTACAGTTATCTGGTTGATAGCGTTATCTACCCTTTTATTAATTGCCTTCTTGGATTTGGAGAGTAAGGTTTCTACCGCAACAATAATGACAATAGAAAACCAAACCGATTAATCGAGCAACTGATTTCCACAAATAAAGAATCCCGTTTATTAATTTGCAGTGTCGTTTGCAGTGTTGTGTATTTGTTTGGGACTTGAATAGTTTGCAGTTCTGATAAGCTTCTTTGTATTATTTTCTTACTATATATTCTCCAGTCAACATTTAGCATCCTTAGGCTAGGATAAATCATATATTGAAATTGCCGCAAACTACCTGTTGTCTCGTTAATCGTGATAGTTAGTACAGGTGCTGGCCGCTTGATCACCCACTCAACCCAAGGAAGCGTTTTTCTTAATTTGTGTCAAACAGGATTGTATTGGAAATAATGGCGCTGATTTATATCATCATTCCTTAGGACTGAATAGCTTAGACTGCGAACGATTTTTCGCCAGTTGTTTTTGGTTGCGCGAAACAAAAGGATAATATCAGTCTGCTGTATACAGCCGTTTCGTCGTGTCCTAGAGAAGACTACAAGCGTACGTACGCGACAATGACGGCGAAAGTTATTCATGCAAATTCACGGCGTCTCATCACAAAGGAAAGATAAACCTAGTCTTGCTCCAAGTCGCTCGTTTCGTGACGATAAGGTTACTTGAGTTTAAAGCTCCTTATAAAATCGTGCGCGAGTGACCGCGCGGAACTCATTTTTTAATCGAGGAATGTCTCGGAACTCGTTCCGCCACGATCCTCCGCCATTTTGTTTTTCATGCCCCCGCGCGCCCTTCGTTTCCGTAACAAGCGGTCTCCTATGAATCAAACGAGCGACTTGGAGCAAGTCTAAGATAAACCATGAAGTACGCGTACTCATGCTTTTTCCTTATATAGCTGCTCCCCATATTATCAGGTATAGCACAGCGGTGAAAGCGCTCTCTTCCCACCAATGTGGCCCGGGTTCGATTCCCTGACCCAGCGTCATGTGTGGATTGAATTTTCTCGTTCTTGCTTTCGTTGCCTCCCTCCACAAAAATCTACAGTTCCAAACTTCAGTTCGATCGAGAAACGAACTGTTAGTTGTGCTAGTAATTTATTTTACATTTTAGTTACTGTCTCTATTTTTGTTGGCTGACAGCGTGCACCTAACTAAAGAAAATCAGTACGAAAAAGATAGTTTCATTTGTATATTTATATCTGTACTTTTATTCCTCCATTTCACAATAAATTATTATTTGTGAGAAAACAATATAGGACGAAATGGAGAAGGGCAAGAAACGAGGAAAAATACAGAATTTGTTGCTAATGTTATATAAATAATTATTATTAACAATGTTAGTATTAGTATTGTCTCCTGTTTTTTATACATATTGTAGCTGAAAAGTCCTTCCTGTAAAGCTCCAATGAGACGTGTCAGTATGTATGTTAAACTAAATTGACCTTAGTTTTAATGGATCCTCAAAATTAGTCGAGTCAAGGTCTTTGAAAACGACGTTATCAAGCGCATTTTGGTCAAATTTTATGTTGTATGGTAAGTATTCATTCTAATACTTTCCAAATTTAAATGGTACAGTTTTACTCAACAGTTATACTAACTGCTTTACCGAGTTGATAAAAAATAAATATAAATTTTGTCTGGTAACCCTATGTGTCTCTGAGTTTTACTTTACATTAGTTCTATTACAAACGTTATTTTCATGAGTTAATTTGCTTTCACTGATTAGACTTCCCATTACTGTATCTAATTCCTCCAATTTAAAAGCCATTTTGAAACTGCATTAGCCCTTCCTCAATTTGCATCAGGAAATTTTTGGTCTTTTCAAAAGCCCGCTTGTTTTCTTGTGATTTTTCGTTGATAACATCCTGCGCCCATTTCAATTGCTTCTTCTCGTGTTTTTCTTGTGTCATCAAACTTCGAGCAACAGCATCTTCTTCGTTTTGCGCAGTTGGAATGCTGTCTTTTGGCTTGAGATGTTTGTCGTGTTTCTTGCTATTCGCTTGGTCTTTTTCCTTTATCGCCTTCGTTTCTTTCTTTGCTTTTTCATGGTCGTCGATTTTTCCTTTGACTGCGGGAACGTCGGCGATCAGTTCTCGTATCTTGCTAATCATGTCGTGAGATTTTGTCTCTTCGAGGTCTTTTCCAAGTTGTCCCAAGTCATTTGTGACGTCTGTAAGAAATATAACAAATAAGTCGATTGCGATAAACAGAAAACAGTGAAACATAGCTATCACGAGAGTATCTGAGCAATGAGAGCGACCACCTAGGGTCTAAGGAAAATATCTCAGTTTTTGTCACAAATTGCGAAGTATGCCAGCCTCACCCTTGCCGAAATTTGCAAAGGTAACTCAAAGGTAACTAACTTTGGTTAGGAAGCGTTACTGTAAAATATAACTGCACTTAAATGATGGACTAACAATGTCTTATACGTGAAGCCTTACATTCAGCATAAACGTATAGACAACTACACCGACCAAAACCGCCTCGACAATCTATAATGATTTTCACTTTTTATTACTAATGAAGGCAGCACTGTCGAACGGTTTAGTTTTACATTGAACTTTACAGTGTTGAACTTTCCAGTATCCAATGTGTTCAATCTATAATCCCAATGGCTTTCAAGTTGTAGGGTACTTTACCTGCAACTTCACCCAACTTTGCG
>NW_027557321.1:0-5574 GCF_052425735.1 Oculina patagonica
CTGTTGCTGTTGCTGTAATTGTTGTTGTTGTCTACGCGTGGCACTATTTTCTCGAGCAGACAGTAATCGAATATTTCTCTCCTCCTCCGATTCTAATTGTAAGCGCGCTGCATCACTTTCCCTTCTTAATTGTAATCTATCCTGTAGCTGTTCAGTTGATTCTACTATAAGTCTGTCTGTATAATTTTGTCTCAGTAATTGTAATCTCTGTATTCTTGTGTCTTCAGCTTCTGTTTGTATTCTATCCGCGGCATTTTGTCGAAGTCTCTGTAATCGTGCAGTTCGTTGTTGTTCAGTTTCTGTTTGTATTTTGTCCGCGGTATTTTGTCGAAGTCTCTGTAATCGTGCAGTTCGTTGTTGTTCAATTGCTGTTTGTATTCTGTCCGCGGTATTTTGTCGAAGTCTCTGTAATCGTGCAGTTCGTTGTTCTTCAGTTTCTGTTTGTATTCTGTCTGCTGTATTTTGTCCGTTACTAGGCAACAATAACCCAGAGCTTCGCGAGGCCCTGCGAGTCACGTATTACTAGTTTAGTAATAATCATTCTTGGTCTTTAGTCAGTTCATAGTTAGTAGAGTACTAACTATAGTCAGTTGCAGTCGACCCTTCCTAAAATACTACCACTCCCCTTTTGAAATATTCCAAATTTTTAGGATAAAGCCAACTTCTAAAAGTTAAATCGTTCTTCAGCGAGCGCCTCTCGTAGGTGTCCACTTCGGCCTGGCAATAGGAGCCTAAATCTGCCTACCGCAGTCTGGAATGTACTTATTGACGTTGTCGCTGTCGTTTCTCTTTAGTTTTAGCCGGCCTCGCTCTGACGTACGCACTACAAGCGCTGGACCATACACAATATGGCGTACGAATGGCTACAGAGGTGGAAAACTTGATGACGTCAGTCGAACGTGTAATGACGTATACAAGAATCGATTCAGAACCCGGCTACAGCACTGAAACCCTTCCTCCAGAGTTTTGGCCTACTGAAGGAAACTTAACCATGCAGAATCTTTCTTTGGTGTACTTTGATGGGGGACCACGCATCTTGAATGACATAAGTGTTTGTGTTTCTAGTAAAGAGAAAGTTGGAGTTGTGGGTCGCACTGGCGCAGGCAAGTCATCTCTGGTATCTGCGCTGTTTCGTATGCCAGATCCCTCAGGAAAGGTCAGTTAAACGTTATTGCCGCGTAGTGTTCAAACTAAGTACTGGGAAATGTGCAACATCGAGCGAACGGACAAAAAAACACGTGTACATTTCAACCTTGTGTTTTTCCGTGTTTCTGATCTAAATTGCTTCTTTTCCCTTTAATCTGTTCCGTTTTTTTAACAGACGAGCAGGAGTGCGTTATCAAGTTTAAAACACAAGGCGCAGCCGAGTGTTTAAAACTTGATAAAACACGAACTGCGAGTTTATTGAACGGCTTCAAAAACCTCTGATGTAGATCTTTTCATTCTTGCACTGATACTTAGATTTTGGGTTATTTTGGCAAGAAAATTGGACATAAAATTTAGCCGTGTCGTTATCAGATATAAAGACACTCATTAAACATTAATTTCCTCTGTATTTTCTTAATGAATTATTAATGAGTTTTTGAAGAATTATTATGCTTCATAAAGTTCTTTCGTCGAAGCGATAAAAGAATTAGATAAATTTCGGTAATCTCTTGACATTCTCTGTTTTTGTTATTCTTTGAACGCACGATTTTGGAGTTATATAAATTTCGCTGAAAATCTCAGCCTCGTCAGGCATGTTCCGCCCTCTTGGATTTCTAGATGCCTTGGTACTCAGTGTATGATAGTCCACCGACGGTGTGACCTACAAGATTGAATGCCAGGGATGCAAAGATAAGTACATTAGTGAGGCAACCAGAAATGCCTATACAAGAGGCAAAGAGCACACAGAGGGTTTAGAGAAACAAGACGATAAACAGCATTATGGAAACATTGCGTAGAGAAACATGAGAAGGAACGGCAAGAATTCAAAATGTCCGTGACTGGGGTGTATGGTAATGATGCCATGTTAAGACAAATCGCATAGAGCGTGAGAATCAACCGAGTGGCAAAGGGATCCCTCATCAACACGAAGAAGGAGTGGAATTATGTAAAACTCCCTAGCGTAGTGCTTGATGAAGGAGAAATATGATGGGGCACTCTGTGTGAGGCCTTACATGGCGTCGGTGGACTATCTAAGACACTTGGTGCATCATACACTGAGTACCAAGGCATGCCTGACGAGGCTGAGATTTTCAGCGAAATTTATATAACTCCAAAATCGTGCGTATGTACTAGGTTGTTACTGTGTTATGTATATTCTGATCTGATATGAACTGAATGATTCGAAATTTTCTTTTCTGCGAATTTCAAACAAATCGGTGATCGGTAACTCTCGCGATAGTTCGGCCGAATAAACCAGACTACTCTCTTTTTAGGTGCTAATCGATGGTGTTGATATTGCATCTATCAACCTCCAAGAAGCCCGCAGGTCCATGGCCGTTATAACGCAGGATCCGGTGCTATTTGAAGGTACGTTGAAAAGAAACATGGATCCATTTTCACAATATCACGATCAAGATCTCTGGACAGCTCTGGAGGAGGTGCAGTTGAAGACCCTTGTGGAAGATCTACCAGGACAGCTCGAATTCAAACTGAGAGAGTCTGGAACAAATTTGAGCGTTGGCGAGAGACAGTTGGTGTGCTTGGCTCGTGCACTGGTCCAGAAGAGCAAGATCATCATCATGGATGAGGCCACTGCTAATGTGGATTTCAACACTGATCGTCTTATCCAGGAAGTCATACGTGACAAGTTTAAAGATTCCACAGTGTTGACCATCGCGCATCGACTGAACACCATTATGGACTATGATAAGGTGCTAGTTCTTGATGGCGGACGAGTGGCGGAGTTTGATAAACCTGACGTGCTGATAAGAAAAGGTGGACTCTTTGCAGAAATGGTGAGAAGCCAGAACCAAAGTGTCAAGTATTGAAATTGGCAGTGTTTAGCTCCAAGAACGCAAATCACAACAAATTAAATTAAAGGGAACTTAGAACAACCCAAAGAAGCCATCGCTCTCAATACTTAGGGACTGCAGTAGCCTTGAAAGACTCGGATCTTAGACCCTCGCAACCGTAGTAAAGAAACGTTAAGGTGGATTTCCACTGACGCGCAATTTCGTACGTGCGTTTACGTGCCGGTAAAAAAAAAAAAAAAAAAAAAAAATTAGAGACAATGTATAAACGACTTGTGTGCACGTTTTCGCAAGTCGTTCATACGTTCATAAATTCTTTCACGCACGTAAACGCACGTAAAAAATTACGCGTAAGTGGAAACCCAGCCTCACTCTGTGAGCTAACCGCCGCTTAAGATAAACAAGATGACGGTTAGAGATCGACTAAAAAAATTCCTTTAAAGGGCTATAAAGAATCCTTCAACAAACATGAGCCGATAAACCTAACGAAATATGCCACAGAGATAGCAAACACAATGGCATAAAGATTATTGCTGAAACGACTCTAGAAGGCGCGTAAAATCCTCCGTTAACAGAGGGAAGGCTAACATTTAGCGACCAGCGGGAGTCGTGTTTGGCCTGACACCTTTTGTATTATCACTTAAAACTTGTAAAATTTTAACGGATTTACGGGCACAAAATAGCGGCGTTGTTTATGTTTGTGAAGACGTGACCTACAGTGCTCACAACCGATTGTCGCTGTGAAGATAAGTTTTTAACAGTGAGATTAAAGTTTTTATGAGTCAAATGAGTCAATGATTTTGAGTCATGAGTCATACAGTAAATTTTAAATATTTACAGTTACTTACAGTTGCTACAGTTATTTATGATGCTGCCCTGCCAACAAAAGCTAACCGCAAGCAAACCAGAGTGTAACAAATCGCAAGCAAACCAGTGTAGAACTAACCGAAAGCAAAGTGTAGTGGAACTTACGCAGCCAAAGTGTAGTTTGCATACAGGCAAAGAGTTGTCAAAGCGTGGTTCAACACACTATATCATACTTCTTGTAAACATCACGTTGACTCGACTTAAAGAATCATCGGAACTCATAAAGAGGACCACGGAACCTCTTTAACAGTAGATGAATAAAAATAATTTTTTGCGTATTTTGTAAGTATGGTAACAACCACCACAGAAGGCGATCTCAGTGCCCTCTGTGTTATTATGGGCCATCGACTATTTAAGTTATTTCTTAAAAATTAAGTACTTTTGATGAAGGGGCGGAAAATTCATAATCGTTATGCTGTATTTGAGAGCGCAAGAAAGGAGTTCTGCTATTAACACTGATAACTTCTGACAACGTATCTAGAGACCAAATGTTGAAGTAAGAGCCGCACGACTCTTTGTCGACACTAGAAAAGGTCTCGTCTTCATAAATTGTAGACCTGTGTATCCTTCTTCAGTCGCCATTTATAAGGTGGTGGTGCATGGAACTGGAGCTTTTATTTCAAGGAGTAATAGCTAGTATACGGGAACTGACCTGTGGAGCATCAATATAACAGCCTTATCACGCACAACTCCGTTTTGTATATGATTGCCACATGTGGAACTAGCTACCAGCTATATATCACCGAATCCTCCACCACTTTGGCACAATTTCGTTCACATCTGAATAATGTGAGGTTCACAGAGCGCCAGTGCATGAACTGTATATGATATTATCCATGTTTTCATATTTTTTCTTCATATTCTTAGGACTAATTTATATTTTTAATATTAAGGAATAGTCTTTATTTAATTTTAGATCTATCTCTTTCTTTTTACTATTGATGCTATTGAAAAGATTAAGCTAGAAGTCGAGCGTTTTTAACATGATCCCCTGGCTCGGGAGACTGGGAAAACACTCTCCACGCTTTCGACGTTAAATAAAGTTACCATTACTATAATAAGTTTCTGTCTTGAACCCGAGCCACCGTAATCTGACAGAATTATTAATAAAGACAGAGAAAGTTTACTTCCGTTTAATCAATTGACATGGAATAGAACTGTAGAGGAAAAAAAATAAAATGTGATATTTGTCGAGCTCCGGCTAAACTAACAAACAATCTTATCCAACGTTGTGTTTGATGACCCGGTTTGGATGAAAATTTCCAACCTAATGGCGGCTAAACGATCAGACATGTTTATTCAATACGATGTTGGATAAAAATATTCGGACGTAGTTTAGCCGGCATGCTTGGCTTAAAATTCACACAAGCGAAAGTATCCTAACTACAACGCATGAACCCCACAGGACGGCTAACAAGACTGCCGACATTTATCGTGTTGCTTAGGGCCTGTTTGCTAATGGAGGGATAAGTTTTGCGGCCAACAAAGTTACCCGGCTAACCGAGGTACCCTGGTCGAGCCAACGTTTCATATGTTTCTTAAGAAAACGCATTCAGTTAAAGCGTCTACATGCTAGACAGGGTAACCCGCTTTCCCAGTGCATCATGTCTACTTGCCCGAGCACCCGTTTAGGCGGTCTATCTTTTGCCATGGAAACGGTTATGCCAAGGTTATCCAGTCTTCCCGGGATAAGTCTTCGGTGCGTGTTCTTGAATTAGATTTGAAGTTAATGGCATAACACAATCTGAAC
>NW_027557322.1:0-5574 GCF_052425735.1 Oculina patagonica
TCATAGGCGTACGGGCCGGGGGGGCAGGGGGGGCTGCAGCCCCCAAATTTTGGGCAACTCGGATTTTTTGGGCAGCAATAGAAATTTGGGCAAAGCCAGTTTCTAAAGAAGTTTTTTTTTCCAAGAGATAGATATTTTCTATTTTAACCTGAAGTCGGCGTGTTAAAGCCAGTTAAATTCACAAAATGTCAAGGAATTATTATAAAAAACACCATTCAGTGTTGTAATGACAGAAAATTTCCTCCAGAATTCCCTAAAATAGCGTTTTTAATGCTCTAAAAATTTAAAATTTTCCGGGGGAGCTTGTTATATGAACATCATCACACTAACAAACCAACCCCACATTTTGTGTACGTACAAGCAAACGTGTCGTGGCCTGATTTTACCCTAGGCCTACTCTGGGACCTAAAATCGCCCAAAGTCGCCCGTAATTTTGGACAAAATAAGCTAAAGTCGCCTTAAGTCGCCCAAAGTTACGGCGACTTTGGGTCCCAGAGTAGGCCTTACCCGAGTACAACTTGGTATTTTGTTTTGTACTCGTGACTGGTAATAAACCCAATAATCACGAGCCAATAGGTCAATTAGTTTTGAAGAAAAATGATTATAATTAAAAAATAACAAAAAAATGCGCCCGCCCGCTCTCTTTTTCACAGAAATCCGGACGAGAAACATTTTTTTTTTTTTTACTTGGCCTAAATTATTTCTTGTCATTGCACTTATTAGCATTTAATGGGCATATTATTCCAACTCTTTAGTCAACAATGACATGGATCGTATCGTTGATATCTTCGGCCGTCGATATGGTAGAGACAGCTATTTCTTTTAACGTGTTTTATGAGCTCATATGATAGATTCTTGTGTAAGAATTTTTTACTTCATTTGTAAGCCTATGTTAGTGCATCGTATGACTCTCGTTCTTCTTGACTGTTTCGTAAAAATTTGGGCATTTTGCGAAAAATTTTTGGGCAAATGTCTCACCGCCCCCCCTGGCTAAAAATTGCCCGTACGCCTATGGTCAGAATTTATGAATATACTCCTCTCTTGACTCCACAAATATAGAAATATAAAATATATGTTGCACTGTTTGTCATGTCTTCGTCGGATTACTCCTGTCTACTGATCAGTGGTTCACCAGCTGATTCAGTTTTCACGGTTATTTAGTTTTTTTGACCAGCCCCTTGTCTTGTTCTTTGAAATTTTGTCTCATGATAAGGAGCTAGTCATCTTTCCTTATTTTAATAAGGGAATAAGAAAGTAAAAACTTTCTTTATTTTTGCATGAATTCATGGATAGCAGCAGGGACGGCGGAGCCGGGGGGCTGGGGGGGCTTTAGGCCCCCCACTTTTACAGAAAAAATAAAGAATTTATAAGACTAGTCAGCCCCGGCCCCCTACTTGGAAAAATGCTCCGCCGTCCATGAGCAGAGGCGGCGGAGCGTTTTGGAACGTGGCGGGTCTAAGACAGTCCCAAAAGTACTCGGCAGGTTGTCATATTAGGACCCATTTTTTCGTACTAGCAACTTTAGCAGTTTCTAGACCGAAGATTCTCCGATTGTTGTTTGAAGGCCATACGAATGTTTCTGAACGAGGTTACGGAGGTTACGAAGATGTTTGAACTCTCTCACGAGACGGAATATCTTGATAAACCCAGTTTTTACTCTGCGCTCGCGATATTTTCGGCACCAAAACGTGTGTGTGTGTGTGGGGGGGTCTTTAGCCCCCCCAAATTTTCGTTTTGGGGGCCTACAGACCCCATGTCCCCCCTGCTCCGCCGCCTATGAATAGAGAGATTAAGCACGACGTTATACGGCAAATGCAAACGCGAGCTTGCCTTTCATTTTGCTACCTCTTTATCGAATTCTAAAATTAATCCCTCATTAAAAAAGGGAAAAAATCCCACGTTCACGACAAACACAGAATTCTCATTTCCGCGCACGAACGCCAGACGGCAGAAGTGGAACGTTCATGGGGAAAAACAAGCGGATGCATGAAAACGCTGTGGGCAGGGGGTGGGGGTACTGGACACTATATTATTGTTATTGTTATGATTACATGTATAATAAAGTAAATGGTTTGAACCCAGGAGTATCAGTTGTTCGTATAGTGTGATCGTCCGGGTGAGAGTAGTTCTGAGAAGAACTGTTGTTGGTGACTGACGTTTCGACAACCTGAGCGGAAGTCATCTTCAGAGTCAAGTGAAAAGTTGTTGTCAGTCGATGATGTTATAAGTCTGGTCCGTTGAAGCTGATTGGTCAGTTAAGCCGTGATGTTATTGGCTGTAAGACTCGTGTAAAGTTTGTCATCAGTAATTGGTCAGTTTCGATCTGTCTATTGTTAGTCTAATTAAGTCGTTCTGTTCCGTCTATTGACTTTGCCCATTCTGTAAGTCATCTATTGGTGACGAGTTCCATTTTTTGATGAAATGCACCCACTCATCATTTTCTCATCTCAGAGGTGTCTTCTTAGATCGCCTCTTTTCAATAAATAACAGTTTTAAATTTTTGAATTATAAGGCACTTTTTATATATATCTTAGCTATGTGCGATGAAAATATCTTGAATCTAAGCGCCCACTTTATCTGTGATATTTTAAACTGTTATAATGAATCACTAAAAGAACTTGAGGAGAATTTTTCCCTCACGACCAAGAGTTAGTTGTTAGCTTGTTAATGTTAATGTTTAGTTATTAAGTGTATTCTGTTGTAGTCCTGTGGAACTGAAATCTTCAAGTTGAAGATAAAGTCAATAAAGTTATTATTGTTAGTCAAATTAAGTCGTTCTGTTGGCGGTTCGTTTGTCGCTTCTCTTTACGTCGTGAATAAGTCGTTTGTAAGGTGCCGGTAGTTGTTGACATCTGTTGATAGGCGTCTGTTCTAAGTTTGTGTACCAGCTTTCCAGAGTCAGTCGTTGAAAATAGTTAGTACTGTAGGTTAAGCATTCAGCAGAGTCCCAGTCGATTTTGTGTTTAGTAAGTCGGTGGTGTTCAGAAATGTGATTGTTGACATCACCATTTCTCGTCGCTCGTTTGTGTTCAGTCAGTCTCGTGGTCAAGTTTCTACCGGTCTCTCCGATGTAGGAGGCCTGGCAGTCGGAGCATTTGATCTTATAAATCGCTCCCTGTCTGTTGTTAGGTTCGTCCCTGTCTTTAACGTTGGTCAGTAAATGTCGTAACGTTGTTATAGGTTTGTGAGCTACACGGATATTGTAGGGTTGTAGGATCCGCGCAATAGTCTCAGAAGTGCCCTTGATGTAGGGTAAAGTCGCTGTAGTAACAGATGTCAGATTTCTGTCAGTTTCAGTAGTTCTGTGAGTGTTGCGTCTAATAAAGTCAGTATTGTAGTTGTTCTTGTGGAAAACGCGGTCAAGGTATTTGTTTTCGTCAGATAAACTGTCTGGTGTGTCACAAACTAGTTGCGCTCGTCTCGTCAAAGTCTTGATAGTCGTAGCTTTGTGGGAAGTCGGGTTGTAGGATGTTTCGTCCAGCAATCTGTCGGTATGCGTCGGTTTTCTGTACACTGTAGTTCGTATTTTGTTGTTGTCGCGGCTTACCAGACAGTCAAGAAAAGGAAGTTTTCCGTTTTCTTCGATCTCCCTGGTAAACTGAATGTCGGCGTTCTGTTCGTTTAGGTGTTTGTGAAAGTCGTCGATTTCGTCTTTGTGAACGGCGGTAAAAGTATCGTCAACGTAGCGTAACCAGAGCGGTATCGTTTGTCGGCAAGTTGCAAGGACGCAACACTCACAGAACTACTGAAAGTGACAGAAATCTGACATCTACAGCGACTTTACCCTACATCAAGGGCAGTCACCAACAACAGTTCTTCTCAGAACTACTCTCACCCGGACGATCACACTATACGAACAATTACATGTATAACTAGGTAGAATACGTAATCGAGGTTAATTACTTTAAGCTTGACCAGCACATACATTCTTTCTCAATCTCAGCATTCCTGGCTTTTTGTTCTGCTATGCTCTGGTAAATGGGACAATCTAATTCATACTGTTCCACTTGTTTAGCATACATCTCCATTTTTGTCCGGTACTGCTTGTATGTTCTACAAACATTTACAAATATTAATATTAGATAGTTATTTTGAATAACTGACCTCTCGCAATAACATTACTTTTTTGCTAGGTCTATAGTCAGTTGTATAGTGACAGCGATTCTTTTCAACATTAGAGTGATGAAACAACCGTTTTGTTTGCCTGCACATGCCTGCAGTTAAGTTCCTTTCGCTATCATGGCTAGGGCTGTGTATAGCATGAAAATAAGTATAATCCGATACCTTAACTCGCGTTATGGGTGGACGAGAGAGAGAGAGAGAGAGAGGTAAATCAAGTAAATTAAAAGCCATTTGTTTCAGTTTGTCGAAAATTAATAAAGATAATGAGCTTTGCAGCCTTTGTCTCATACACTGTAACCTTGGTAACTTACTCTCCGTCTTTCTCTAACTTGTCATTTGAGATCGCAAGCTGCTTGGTTACCATGCCTTTGGTTGCAACAAGTTGGGCGATCTCTGCAAGATAAAAAAACCCGCAAAATGCCGAAAATTAGCCCTGGGCTTAGATGTACACAATGTTCCTTTCAGATGAACTTACTTTAGGGAAGGCCTACTTACGGGGCATAATTTTCGGATGTTTCAAAATTGTTTGGATTTACAGTTTGAAAGGATATTGCGCTAAAAAGTTTTAGGTTCATATAAGAATATCACAAGGTAAAACTCTTTAAATGTAGCGATAAAAAAACCCCAAACAAGTCCTACGGTTGTTAGATGAACATTACAGGTTTTTAAGCTTATAATCGGAAACGTTACATCTTTCTTTAAGAATAATAACTAACTAATAACTGGGCGTATACTCAGGGGGTGGGAGGGCTTATTATCAGGATGATTTTTGCATCTAAGTTTTTTTTTGCCGGGGGATGTTTTTTAGGGGGGTGGATGGAACAGATCGAGAGGAATTGATTTATCCCAATTGTTTACAGTTTGAATAAATGGTTTTTTTTTCACCTCGACTGTTATTTGAGATACACCCTGGAGAAAATTTCTTTTCATCATTTTTTGTCTTTCTATTAAGGTGGGGTTCTACCAGAATTGTAAGAAGGGAATGGAGAAAGAAAATCAATTTTAAAACACCGGCAGACAAATGAACCCCCACGCAAGAGCACTCCAGGGTGTCTATCAATTTTTAACTTCAAATTCTAATTTAATAAATTACATTAAATCTCCAATATTAATCATTTCTCTAATTCTTTGAGAAAAACTATTTCCTCCCAAAAATCACCCAAAATCACCCAAAAATTCGCAAAACATAGATATATGGGATGAGTAAAGCATTTTCGGATTCCTTGAAAGCTCTTCAAAGATTAAAACCGACTTCAAGCTATCAAGAAATTCAAGAGTTTTAAGACAACTGACAGAGTTATGAATGAAAACAGTAATTTTATGACATTATAGAACGAAAACAAGCTAAGCACTAAAACAGGGCTATGCCTCGTGCAGGTCCAAGAAAATGCGTCAAACAGGGACGGAAAAGAGCTTTTCAACTCTTATATAAAGCTTTCGCAAAAAGGTTGG
>NW_027557323.1:0-5000 GCF_052425735.1 Oculina patagonica
CAGAGGCCTCTTTCGTGTTTCGTACGGGCTGGGAAATGGGGTGAGGTGAAAAGTAAGTGCGTGGGGCCTGCAGAGAATCGTGTTTTTCGCCTTCCCCCACTAAAGGAGCCTCAGCGGAGGAGAGAGAGAAACCAAAGCAAATGCGAATTACCGTATTTACTGGAATTAGCGCCGCGGCGCTTATTAAATTTTTCGCGCCTCAAGTGTGGCGCTTATTCGAGGACGGCGCTTATTTGAGGGCGACGCTCATTTAAAATTTGGACGCCACAAAGAATTTAATATTTTCCAGTTATTGAAAATAGCGTCTTTTGATTGTCAGTATTCGTCTCTTACTGAAGAGAGTAGTGGTGCTAGCTGTCCTGGCAAAGTTCGCGGCCTTCACAACATTTACAGAACTGCATATTGTAAGAATGTTGGATAGAAAACAAATGGGCGAGCGGTAAAACAATCCATTTGAACTACAAACATCGCTTTTGATGGAAAGAAAAGTCCAAGTTTGCTTTTGAGTTGCTTTGTAGTGCTGCTTTTAGTTAAACGGAATTTCTCAAATAAGCGCCGCATCGGGACTGCGGTGCTTATTAACTTTTTTATCCCAGATGCGGCGCTTATTCGAGGGCGGCGCTTTTTCGGGGGCGGCGCTTATTCGAGTAAATACGGTAAGTGAAAACCGTTCTACTACGCAAAATGATTGGTTTAAAAAACTCGTGCCACTTTCTCAACCAATCAGAAGTAATACACAAACCAGTCGTGACTCGCGCGCACACGTTTTCCCGCGCTTCGTCGTAGGGTCATGTTGCTAGCGGTTCATGTTGTAGCAGGGACATGATCATAACCTGTCCACAGGCTAGAGAGCATTGCATGAATAAAAAAATATATTTAACGGAGAAGCTTCAGGCCCGAGTATTTTTATGAGCGAATAGTCGATGAGGCTCAGCCTCGCAAAATCTGAATTTTTTTGTTCATAAAAACTCTGGCTTGTCGTTTAATTTCTAATGGGTAAATATTCGAACCCTTGGGAGTCGCGGTGGCCTAATGGTTAGCGCGCTCGACTCCGAGTCCAACGGCCCAGGTTCAAGGCCTGGCCGGGGCGCTGCGTTGTGTTCTTGGGCAAGACACTTTACTCTCACAGTGCCTCTCTCCACCCAGGTGTATAAATGGATACCGGCGAATTAACTGCTAGGGGGGGTAACCCTGCGATGGACTAGCATCCCATCCAGGGGGGAGTAGCAATACTCCTAGTCGCTTAATGCTACGGAAACCGGGATAAGCTCCGGCTGTATGGGCTTCATGGCTCGGAGACAGACTTTACCTTTACCTAAATATTCGAACGGTTTCCTTTTTCAGGGATTGGATATTGTGCAGTGTCAAAAGAGGAGAAGGTTTCCTTTGCAGTAAAGCAGCAGGGTCTAAATGACGTAATAGTTGTAATGAGCAACCACACCGCCTGCGAGTGCGCATGCTTGCCAAAGAAGTGCCCCTCTTGGCAACGTTTTGATGGAGATATTTGCGACTGTGTGTGTATTGATAACGGCGAAGACGAATGCAACAAAAGTAAAATCAAACGATGGGACAGAAAGCTGTGTCGATGCGTGTGTAGTATCCATCGCCTTGATTGTGATTTTGGATTAAAATGGAACGAGAAATCGTGTCAGTGCGAACTTGATGAAAATTCAGTCGGCAGCATTGCAGCATTTGAAGGAAGGGTATAAAACAGAAAAATGAATACTCATGTTCTGGTTAAACTTTACTTCCAGCATTTGTAATGGTGATTAGTAAACGAAGATTTTATTGTAAATTAATAAAGATGAATGAGATATATCATATGCGTGAGAAGTCTTGGTCGTTGTCAAGATTTCGTTTTTCGCCGTTCTGGCGCAAATTCACTTCTACTATTGTCAGGCGAAGTTCAGTCTACCCTCACAGCGTTAGATCACCCCCAACTCCGCCCTCCAAACAAAGGATAATATAAAACTTGTTTATCGCCATCATTCCTCGGAGAAGAAAGCTTGT
Source organism: Oculina patagonica (assembly GCF_052425735.1). Classification (NCBI taxonomy): domain Eukaryota; kingdom Metazoa; phylum Cnidaria; class Anthozoa; order Scleractinia; family Oculinidae; genus Oculina; species Oculina patagonica. The sequence goes on from NW_027557323.1 coordinate 2,011, forward strand.
TATCAATATTACACTCAATTTTTATTCCCGTGTTTTAATCTTTCTAACGCGCGAACCTCTGCGGTTTAAAGCGGTTTAGGACTGGCGCTAGTAACGCACGCGCAATTCTCATTTTAACGACGTCATGCCTTCAAAGTTGCAGCTACTTCTAACTTTTCATCCAACACGCATTTCAAATCGTCAAGAGACCAAATTAAGCGGAATTCGTTCTTTTTGTTGCTCACTGCTATAAGCTTTTTTTACACCTAACTACAAATAATAGACAATCTTCTCAAGCGCCTAAAATATTCAACAGTTTTTATCTCAACTTGTCTTTCCTGAATTGATCAATACTCTGCTATTTCGTCTCTTCGTTTTCCTACTCTTGCAGTACACTTGCATGTTGTTGGATCTTGATTTTTATCATCCTTGCACTTCTCTTTGCAATTACAACGGCAATTCGTTTCGTCCGCGTAATGATGTTTAGTGCACGACATCCGGCATTCGCACGCACAGGCCAAATGGTCTTCTACAAATCGGTGGTATGATCTACCGTCTCCGGATGTCACCTGAACAGGAATATATCGTGTTGCAGTCGGTGAACATTTCTGCGAGTTAAGAGGCAGGTCGCACGCTCCTTTGCAGCGATTAACCAAAACGAACTCAGGTCTGTTCCTCACGAATGTGGCAGCCGTGTCAACTTGGACAACTTCGGGATAAGGCGAACAACCGACTTCTGGAAGAATCTTGCCATCTGGAAAAGAAAACTCCCGATTTATTGCACAATTTTATTTTAAAAATCCAAAGCAAAACAAACATGGTTCAGGTTCCCGGTCAACGGTAGTTCACCGGGAAGACTCTTCTTTCCTTGTGGATTACCGCTGACCATAAAGTCTGTACTACGTCATGAATTGGTTTCTATAGTGACCACTGACAGGAAAAATTGATTTCTGTTTCTTACCTCCCTTGGATTCATGGGAATGTTGATACCTAGGTCTCCCTCTTAGAGAACTGAAATCGTTGAATTCCCGGATGTCGACTTCTTCATCCTATAGAAAAGAACAAGTAAAAAGTCAAGTAATGATCATGATCTCCTGATTCTGGCCATTCAAAAAAGCTAATTGTCCTTCATTTTTAAGTCATTAAAGTTTCTGAATGCTCTTAAGAACAAAACTTCATTGAAACTTCAAGTTAATTTATCCTGACGAAAATTTGCGGACGATTAGTTTTACTTAGTTGGGGGAAATTACAGCCATAAAGTGACAAATCAAACTTAAGAGAAATGTTTAAAAAAAGAATGATACTAATTTTGAATAAAAAACGTGCAATCGGCTATCAAAGATTCAAAGTACATTTAGTGAGAAAAATTGTCAATTCTAACGCCTGTCTGTTTGAAATTATTTCAATTCTTTAGTGGGTTAATTTTTGAAAAAGTAATGAAAACTGGGTTGAAAATAACCTCATTTGTTTCTCAAACTTCTTCACAAAATTAATTGAACGACAAAAAACGACAGTTTTAACAATGTGATGGTCTAGAGATATTCCAGAAATTTCTATTTCAAGTCTACAGTGTATTATAGAACTGTAGAAAGGGGGCATTTAAAAAAGCATTTCTGACTCACCTCAAGTGAAATCTTTCTTGCGAAAGACGCTGATCTGGAAATGATCGCGATGGAAATAGCAAATTGGAATAAAGTCTTAAACAAAGTTGTCATCTTGTTGCCTTGCCTGCTTGAATGATTTAAACGCGGCGTCGGTTTTTTCTCTTAATAAAAAGCACTTATAAACTGGCAATTCCTCAGTGGGTGAAAAGTAAATTAGGTCAATTTTAAACAAGCCTTTCGCATTAGTTGCAGACAGCTGGTATGCTAATAATCACCTTTTCGTGACATTAACGATTATTTATAGATAACAATTAGAATACAAGCTAGAGTTTTTAGTTTTATGAACGAATGGTCAACGAGGCGCAGCCGAGTTGACTATCTCTGTAGAAAACGAGGGCGAGTAGTTTAATTGTTTTAATAGATACTCTAAAGGATTGTAGATTAAAATTTACAATTTTATGTATTTTTAAGCCAAAACGAACAATTCAGTTGTTCTTTCTGTGAGCAACCCGCGTGCGACCGTGTTCGATCAGCGAATAGAAAACAGTTGGGGGGGGGGGGGGAACCAATCAGATACGCGGATTACCCATAGAGCACGACTAAGTGTCTACCAGCAGAAATTAAAGTTAAATTCTTTTGTGAAAAACGAAATAATGTTGCTTTTATGTTAACCTTGCACGCTTGCAAACAAAAAAGCTGACTTAGATAGCTGGATACGAAGTGAATTGCCCAAAGTGGTCAAAATTGTACCATACTTACCCAGATGTATGTGAAATGTGTTTGTGTTTTTACCTAGAATGCATCAATGAATATAAACAGTCACTTATCACAATTTTAACGTCAAATTTGACGCTTTTCAGAAGAAAATATTGCGTTTAATATTCAACTTGTGTATCTCATATTTGCTGCAGTTACGAAATGGCACAGAAACTATCAAGTTATGGTGTCGACGAGTTTGACAGACTAAATTTAATTTTTTTAAAATATTTGATAGGGGCAAAATCAAACAACGCTAATTTATTAAGCAATGATCGCCAAATATGGCGCACTATATGCGTTCGCGAATTTTGTGTTAAGCAAAACTGATAATTTATCCATATATTACGAAAAATTAAAATAGGAGATCATTAGTTTAAATTAGCCAACTTCATCCGGTAACCCACTAAAACAAGTTTAAAAAGTTTGTCCTGCTAAATACGGCTAGAGATAAAATTAGGTTGATCAAACGAAGCCAATTCAATGTGCTATTATTATGTCACTATAAAGAAAACCATGAGAAGAAAGCTTATCGAAGTAAAATTTATTTTCATGAGCTGGATTTTTTTTCTCTTGGAAATTAAAACGTAAAGGATCCACTGTCACGGAAGGCCCATTTGGAAAATATTGGCCCAATTTTTTCTAGTTTGC
>NW_027557323.1:7500-14573 GCF_052425735.1 Oculina patagonica
TGAATACTGCCTCCTGATTGGGCAGAAAATTCTTTTGTATTCCCTATGTATTATTCTGCCCAATCGGCGACCAGACTGACTATAGTCCTGCTCTCATCGACTTTGAACGTGCTCAAATTTTCATGAGAGTTGATGAGAGTTAGACGAACTCTCGTTCTCGTTTGGCCCGAGTTGATGGGAGCGCATGCGAGTTGACGAAAACTCTCATGAGAGTCAACTCTCATCAACTCTCATCCAGGTTTGGCCCGGGCTTTAAAATTAGACTTAAAATAAACATTATTCAAGCTCCTCGGTCAGCGGGAGTTTACTGAAAAGACTCTTTACAGCAAATTACCGCTGACCATATAGTGTGTACTGTGGTTCGTGATTAAATTGATACTGGCCCCCCAAAAAAAAATCCGCTGGGGGACCAGACACCACAAGCAAACCTGAGCGGAACTAACCGCAAGCAAACCGGAGTTGAGCTAACTGCATGCACACTGGAGTGCGTGGGTTCCAGTCTTTCAGCGGATTCCTAATTTTAGAGTATCCATTCTAATCACGACCGTGTACTGCGTCATAAATCTGGTTTCCATGGTAATCTTTCCGAGGATCAAGAGTGATCCCAGATTCTTACCTCTTTTGAATTGCTGGGAATGTTGGTACCGAGGTCTCTCTCGTGGATCAAATTTATTGAATTCTCGGATGTTTATCTCTTCATCCTAATGGGTAAAATAAGCAGATAAGTAAAGAGATTTATTTTAAACCCATCACTGATTTAGTTTAGCTTAAATTAGAGCGAACGCCCGAGAAGGCCCTAGAGACGAAGAAAGGTTACAAGACGACAAAGGTTCAAATTTGGGATTCTTTTGCCTGAGTTATGGGATAACAATCGAAAGGTCTTCGAATGGATGAGCTAAACAATCTTTGGATGTACAATAAGAACAGCTAATGGTGACATGGGTTTACAAATTATCCTTTGTCTTAATTCCGTCTATGCATTCTTATCAGACAAAGATAGGAAATTAATTAACTTTTAAATAGTCAGTTTTGGACTCACAAAAGGCTGTAAACGTGTCGCCACCGCGGGTTTCGTTTCGTGACAAAAAGGCCTAAAAAAAGTTAATTGTCCAACGAATATTTGCCTGTGGCTAATTTCTCCTTGGTTTCGTAGAAATTAAAGCTTCAAAGTGACAGGAAACGACAAAAAAAAAAATGCTCAATATGATTTTTGAATTAATACCGTGCAACAGGTCCTTAGACTAAGTATTTTTTAAAGAAAATGATGCAAATTTCACATTTGTTTGCTTTAAATTGGTTGAGTTGTAGACTGAAAATTCTGTGATAGTTTTCTATATTACCAAAAGAGCTGAATATGCTTTGAAAACAACTTGATTGGTTTAATTTCTCAAAATTAAACCTTTTTACGTAAGCATTTACAAAAATAGTGTTACAACAAGAAAAGACGGTCGCTACAATGCCGGCGACTTAAAGTTAAAAAATGAAAGAAATTCTACCACGAGGCTACGTATTGAAGAAAAAGATTTACAACAGTTTAACTCACCTCAAGTGAAATCTTTCTCGCGAAAGACAGTGATCTTGAAATAATCGTAATGCAAATAGCAAGTTGGAATAAAGTCCTAAACATAGTTGAAGTTCTCGCAACTTGGTATGTCGCGCGCGCTTTCTTAAATGTTTCTAACTGCTCGCTGTTCCTCCTTTTAATAAAAAATCGCTAATAGCCAAGCTGCTTGCATTAGTTATACACAGCCGTCTGGCTAATGGTTGCCTTTTCACGTCATGTACCCATTGTTCCCAACAGGAATTAAAAGTCAAATTAAGACATATTTAATGTTTATTGCTTTTTTGTTAAAGCTTGCTCTTCTGTAAACAAAAGCGGCTGAGCGCTGTGGCTTGCTTTGTGGTGTTTTATGCCCTTTGGCAAAATTACAGCGAGAAAGGTGTAATGTTATACCTATATAAAGTGCGTTTTTGATCTAAAATGTTTTCGTTGAGTCAATAAAAACCCACTTATCACGAAATCAAAAATCGCATGTCTAAAGCGAAAGTCGATCGAAGTTCCTCTTTTTATTTGGAAATTAATTACGCCCATGTTGTAAGAAGGACGGTTCGCGAATTCTGCATTTAACAAAATACCCATGTATTACCAAAATAGGAAGTCGTTTAGTAAAATCACCAAATTTCACCTAAGCATAATGAAAACAGGTGAATTTACTTCCCTGTGGGAGTTCAAAAGGTTTGTTTAGCTAATTTTGACGAGTGATCGACAAAATTAAAGGAGCACGCTTTAAAGGCAACGCCAGTTCAATGTGCTTTTATCAAAAACTCTTTGAACGCTAATCTAAGCGAATTTTCTATTTTATCAGCTGTTTACTTCTCTGTCTTGGAAAATTTGAATAACATTTATAAATAATTAATACAAATTCACAATGTTTTTTTTGCTGCTGTTTGTCACATAAGTTTTTTTAACTGAAAGTGGCGTTCTCGGCCTGCGCTCGCGGTGAACAGACTACAGTACTTTTTAAAGTATTCAAAATAACTCAAACATAGTCCGATTAGTTTTGCCTAACCAGTAAGCTTGTAAAAATGGGATATTATATATTTATACATCATTAACAACCTGCCTAGTTAAATACGTCATATTTTAGTCAAGTTTCGTTTTGAATTAAAACTATTTACTGATCAAAGCACAGGAAGTTTTTAGTTTGTAATTGCCGCTAGAAAAAAAGAAGCCGCGGGCGCGGGTTTTGATCATGAATTTCCTCACGATGGAATATGAGTATTTTATCTATTATTAGGCGTATTAGGGTTGGGGATGGGGAAGTAAAATAATGAAAATAATGAAAAAGAAAGGATAATGTTGTCTTAATGTAGCACGGGGCGGATAAATGTCATCAGTCGTGGGTAGATATCGTGGTTTAATTTTTTGAATCGACAGTAAACCACAAGTTTCTTTCACATTATTTTATAATCGTCTATAAAGTCAACAATGTGAGATAAGTCGTTATAATTACCTGAGATCCAAATCGCTCCGTTGGCTGCATGACATTATGTGGTGAGATCTAAGATATCAAGATGTCAGAGAGAGCAAACGTTTCTGGCATGGCAGGTTCAGTGCTTGAAGTTCAAGTTCATTGTCAGTTTACTTAAACAGAAATGGGTTGTCTTAAGAGTTAGAAAACATGAAGACAATTTTTCGTTTTATTTGTGGCTGGTGGGAGCCGCTGCAAAAAACTGAAGAAAGAAGAAAAAAGAAAATGGAGATATTTTTGCACCGCTTATTTTTTGCTTTAGAAAGCGGTGATCTTAACAACAGCTCAGGCAATGGGTCACTAAGAGCCCGTTGAGGGAAGATTGTTGTTGGTGAAGCTAATGCGAGTCCGATTGTGAAGTCTTCGTTATCTCTTTAAATAGTAGCGAGGGTTTAAAGATGAATTCCAGTCCGTACTGCGCAATCTCGGCTGCAATGTTTATGTGAGCCCACCACGAAGGAATGTTTACAAGCAAAACTAAAAATTCCGCGACAAACTTACGTTTTTCTTCATTATTTACGCCAGATATCCTTGCAGAACAAATAATAACGAGTAGAAGAACCTTGGCGCTATTTCAAACCGACGTTTCAGCTCATCGGAAATTCTTGAACGAAACGAACTGTAATGGCGGACTAAAAAACTTCATGTATGCTGTCACCGAAGTGTAACGTTTCAGCGAATTCAAAACAAAAACGAAAACAAACCCCGAGTCTGCGCAGTACGGACTGGAAATCAGCTTTAATAGTTAGCGTTCTCACGCTGCTCCACAACTAACCGAACAGCTCATCAATTACTGAGCCAGATGATCTATTTTGATCGATAATTCTACAAAAAATATTACACGGCAGATTTTTTTTCACGCCATTGTTGGAGACAGGAAGTCTTCGGCACCCTGACATGCGTGATTGGTCAACTACGTTCTCAAATGGACACATACTTCGGATCTTTTGAATTACGCGCGTTTCTATGGTTACTACCGTCAGAACTCCGATATAACAAACCTCGATATAACGATATTCCCGATATAACGATGAATATTCTATGTCCCGGCAAACGTTACAGTGAAATGTATGGGACAGAACCCCGATATAACGATCTTCGATATAACCATATTCCCGATGTAACGATGAGAATTTAGCGAACCGAGCGTAAAATCTTCCCCGATATAACGATATTATTAGTACAAAGCACAACACTGAATTTAATACAATAACGTAACAGTAAAGGGGTTATCTCTAACGTTTCCGACAAAAGCTTTGTTCGATGATATATGAGTCTCTTTATCCAGTAAAAAAGTATATGTTAGGTTTACCCCGATATAACGATATTTTTGGTTATTTTACTGCCATATCGTTACATTGCCTGAGTTTCGATATCAGTACGATTCCTCGATATGTAACGATAAAATTTTACTGCTCCCTTGGCATATCGTTATATCGGGGTTCCACTGTATATTCAAAGAAATTATTACCCTAAAAACAACAAAATCATTTATAAAAATATCATAAAGCTTTCTTTGTTTTATACTCAAATGATAATGGTAGAGGAGTTTGCAGCAGTTTTACCAGAGAGGGCCGGACCCGGGGGGGGGGGGACTCGCATATGAAAGTCTCGCTTAGGGTGTTCCGGGGAAAACGCCAATATTTCTAGCCATAGTAGTCTCGTTTAGGGTTACACACGAAGAAATATACAAATATAAATTCTATTCTTAGTTTTTTTGGTATCTTTTAGGGGTCAACAAAAGGTTGAACCACACCCAGATTGGTCTCTTTATGGGGTTCTTTTTAAATTTTCCGACGAGCATCCCCGTCCGTTTCATATAGGAGTCTCCCCCCGGGACCCCGGACTGCTTGAGCTTCGCGACCGAGCGGGTGGTGTTAATGAAATGCTGGGGGCGGGGTACCAAGGGAAGCCGAGGGAGTTGTCGCTTCCAAAAATACCGATGATAAACAATTCTTAGGATAGCTGATCGATTTTTACAATTGTATCCATTTTCCATCACAGAAAATAGATACCGTACAACTTCCCCTCCAAGTGGGCTTCATGTATAGGAGTTTCATCCCTGAAATTCCTCTTTGTAAACTATGTAGGTACATCCCGCCCAATAGCCTGCGAATACAGCCGCCTCTCATTCGCGTCCCGCAACGAAGAGCGAAATGAATGAGAGGCGGCTGCCATTCGCAGGCTACCCGCCCAAAAGGTTGTGTTTTTTTAGCTGTTTTGGCATGGAAACAGGTCATAGGTTTTGCCATTTAAATTTCTAATTGGGAACATTTTTGCGTACTGGTCTGAAATCGGTAGTGATTTTAATTAAGGAAAACACAATTATAATTAACATATTTATAAAAAGGTTATCTCGTACGTACAAGCTTTTCGTTTTCGTTTGAAAATAGCAAGAAAATAAGCAAACAAGCGAACGAGCGAATTCATGAACCAGGGGGAACTCGTGGTTTTGAAAATTTATCAAATACCGATCTATAATACTAAACCGGTTGTCTCCACTACAGCTTTTAAAATCATATTTTTACAGGAGGGGGGGGGGGGGGCATACAGTATATGTTCGGTTGTGACAAAGAACAACGTTATAGGCCTACTCTGGGACCCAAAATCGCCCAAAGTCGCCCAAAGTCGCTCTAAGTATAGATATTTTCTGTAACAATGCTTTATGGTGAACCATGATGATTCCCATGTACATGTATACAACAACTGTACTTAGGTCGGTCACCTAAAATTGCCCAAAAGGTCACCTAAAGTTGCCTAACGTCGCTCAAAACCGCCCAAAGTCGCCTAAAGTCGCCCCAAATTGCCTTAAATCGCCCGTAATTTTGGACAAAATAAACTAAAATCGCCTAAAGTCGCCCAAAGTTACGGCGACTTTGGGTCCGTTTACGCGTTTTTTTTTTTTTTTTAAATTACTTTCTGTGAAAATAAGTAATAGAAAGGTGACATTTTTTCAAGGTCTTCGTGTGTAACCAGCTTGCGTCGCAGACGTTATCTAACCCCGGCTATTAACGCGACGGATGCGGCGCAGGCTATGCCGGCGTACTGACTGAACCCGTCTCAATTTTCCCAAACGATATCTTCACTTTCCCTTGCTCCTGTTGCTTGTGCTTTATGTTTACAACGTCTTTGAACTCTTTGCCATTTTCCGGTCGTCTATCAACTAGGAATTTAAACTATGCTGCTGAAAAGAGTTTATAATTGTGGCAACTTTATTAGCTTAGTAAAATAAAAATAATAAAAAATAAAGTAAAATTATGTTATTTTTTAACGAAATGCATAACACGAAAGACTTTCATTCTGTACTATTTTGGCGAGCGCCTAGAACACATCACGCAATTGAAAGCTTGAAACGTCAGTCTTTTCCTGTAGTCATAATTTGTGAGTGACGGAGTCAAGATCAGTCAAGAGCTGCAAAAACGACAAGCTGTTTTGTTTCTAATTCCTCAAAAACTACCGTAATATTTTTACTCTTGATTAAAATTTTACAGTTTCATAATGTGATCCATATTATTATTTTTTATTTTATTTTAGATCCTCATATCAGATTTCAGCTCAGTCTTGCGATGGCACCTGCATTTTAAAATAGTTATGCAAGCTTTTGCCTTGCAATCAAAGATAGTTCTAATAATATTTATATAGGATAACCCAATCAATGTAATAAGCACTGGTATTAAAGGGGGTCCTGTTATTGAAAATATATTAAAATGAAAAAAAAAATATATATATAAAATATACAAAACAAATGTAGGTATATAAGAAGTCGCGAGGAAGATACAAAACCTTTAAAAATCTTAACACGGCGGAGTAAACATCTAGCTAATTAAGAAAAAAGTCTCGAGCGTCCCTCAAAAGGTTTCGCGCCCAGATTTCGCAAGAAGTCGATGTTGTTCATCATAAGCCAAAATTATTTTTACTGCATGTTAAACTCGGGGGTACTCTGATATGTTTGGGTGGGTGTGTGCCGCCAGGGTCCGAGTAACCTGTAAGTAGCGAGGGAGGGCATGATCTCAGGTTAGGGTCCGAGGTCAAAAGAGATTT
>NW_027557324.1:0-5550 GCF_052425735.1 Oculina patagonica
AATGAAATACTTTTTATTAAAGTGTCTGAAGTATTTAGCTTAAAAAAAAACTAATTGTGGACACTATTTACATTATTATATATCTAAGCTATTTAAATTTAAAATATTTACACTTAAATTATAAGAAGAAGCAAAACTGAAGAATCGTACTACATAGATTAATAAATAAATAAATTACAATAGAATATAAAATTTTATCATAAAAGTAGGTGAAAGATAAATAAAATGTATCAGGGCTGGAAATTAGTGCTCGCCCACTCGCCCAGGCGAGTGTGAAAACTGTCGGGCGAGTACAAATCACGGATCACTCGCCCGGTTTGGCGAGTACGACTTCAACAAATTCAAAATAAGCATTACCTTTTTCTTTCAACTTTAAAATAATCTACACTATCCACAAGCCGATAGTTTTCCAACATTTTGAAATCTCCAACAAGGCTGTGTTTACGTTCGTAAACAGACAAAAATGGCTTCCGTTTGGTGATTTTTACATGATGGCAAGCTTGTACAAAGTAATACCTCTGGTCATAAATACACTGACTCGTCCACCGAGCCACGAAACAAAGCAAAATGGCTATTTTCCCACCACTTTTTCTGTACAATTACAACACAAACTACAGGAATCTAGGAATACGTATCAAATAAAACTGCAATTTAACTTTTCTAGTGTTTTTATTGTGGAGTAGGGTTTATTTTTGCCGATTTTACATGGGAGAAATAAATTTCGTCTGCATCGCGATGGACCACCAAGGTGGCACGGTGAGGATCAAACGTGATTAAAAAAATTAAAGTTGTACATCTTATTAGTGGATGGAGGGGGGGCTAGATTTTCCCTTTTTTAATGGAGGATCCTGGGCGAGTGAAAACTGATCTGGGCGAGTGCAATTTGAAGGTCACTCGCCCAGATGGCGAGTGCTCCGAAATTTTAGTTTCCAACCCTGATGTATATCGGCTAGCTGCATATGTCACATTTACACTCAGTTTGTATAAGACGGGTTAGGTCTTTTCTCCCAATACTGTTTTTAAAACTCGTGACATTATGTTTTTCTCTATCACTGTGGTCTAGTTTGCTCCATAGATAAGGCCCGAAATATCGTAAAGAATGTTTTCCATAATGTACTGTGCGAAAACGTGGAATATTAAAATCAGCGTTCCTCAGATTATATCGTTTCGGGGCTGTATTAAATATTTCTGTTATATAAGTGGGCACAAGTCCGTGTTTTACTTTATACATAAGAATGGCAATGTTTTGTAGACGTCTTTGGTACAGACTTGGTAGACCTGCTCTTTTCAGTAGCTCACTGTAGGTCTCCGATTGGGATTTAAAGACTGCCCTGAGTGCCCGCTCTTGAACTCTCTCCATTTTCTTCTTATCGGATGATTTGCAAAAGTGCCATACAATATCACAATATGTAAGGTGAGGCAAAATACTAGATTTGTACAGCTGTAACTTTGCAGACCATGGAATTAGATTACGTAGTCTCATTAACACCCCAACCTTACAACTCGTTTTCTTGCAAATATCACTAATGTGTTCACTAAATGTCAGTTTGTTGTCGATGGTTACACCAAGAATTTTAAGATACTCCGATGATTTGACTTCATGACCATCGAATTCCATCTTCAGTGCATATTCAGGGGTTCTCTTGGAAGGTTGTGGATCAAGGGTAAGGATCTGGTATTTCTGAGGGTTGGCTTGCAGTAGGTTCTCCTTGTACCACTGTGACACTGCCTCTGTTTCTCTCCTAAGAGTTTGGGCGGCCTTCTGTATATCATTATCATTGGCGTATATTTGGTGATCATCAGCATACATAAATAGACTAGCAGACTGCCTATGTAGCGAGAGATCATTTTGGAACAGATTCCAGAGAAGAGGCCCGAAGGAGGAGCCTTGTGGACACCCCCTTTTTGTTCTTTCCATGCGCTGTGCGCTTCTTGTAGTTTGACTCTGTTTCTTCTACGCTCAAGAAAGGATCGCAAAAGATTTAGTGCTCTTTCAGAGAAGCCGTATGCTTTAAGTTTCTGGATCATTAGTGCAGGGTGCAATGAGTCAAAAGCTTTGCTCATATCGGTGGATAGAACAGTCACGTACTCCTTATTATCAGCAGCCATTTTCCAGTCCTCAGTTAGCCTTATCAACGTAGTTTCACAGCTATGTGTCTTTCTGTAGGCAGACATTTTCTGATATAGATGTGGATTCATGGTTTCCATGATTTGCTTGGAAAGTAATGACTCAAATACTTTATCAACAGAGTTCAGTAAAGTTATAGGTCGGTAATTTCCCGGATCGGTTTTATCTCCTTTCTTGAAAACAGGAGTCCATTCTCCCATTTTCCACGGTGTTAGGCCAATTTCCCTTTCTAATAATGCTGTTGTAGAGACTTGTTAGGGATGGTGCTAAACCTTTGGCAGTTAACTTTAGAATCTTCGGGGAGATTCCATCCCACCCTGTAGCTTTGTTTGATTTAAGAATTTTCAGTTCGTTTTCCACTTCACCGGAGCCAATTTCGTTAAAACCAAATTGAAGGCCTTGATAAGCTTGCCGAATGCTCTCGACACTCGGGTGTTTTTCAAAGTCTTTCTCAACTAAATGCATTACTTGTGCACCTCCAATGGCATTCGCAGCAGTTGAAAAGTAATCACCAAGCTCATCTGCCACTACTTTCTGGTTAGTTACAATTCGATCGTTAATTCTAATGGCAATTTTTGTCTCCTCTTTGGTTTTATCACTTAGAAATGGTTTGAAGGTTTTGTAGAAATCCCTCGGTTTCTTCCTCAGTTCTTCCGATTTCTGGGCCCAGTAGGCTTTAATAGCACGTCTCCTTTCTTTGGTTGCCAAATTTCGCCATTTCCTTTTCAACTCCCAGTTTTCTAGAGATCGGTTTTGGGCGAACATTTGTGCATATTTCCGACATTTACCATTCAGAAGAATGGTAAATGTCGCTTAATAATAATACTTTATTCAAATACATGAGGTTATCCCTATTTAGGTCCCCTAACTAAATTTACAAATTTAAAAAATTCAACAGAGGTTGCTTAGCAACTTCTGTTGAAAACCGTTGGGTCAGTGAAATCTCGGAGACGATCCGTCAGCGGTATTGCCTTTGATATACAGCAAGACGTTCAACAATAAAAAAGATGCAAAACATACCGCGCATTTGCTGGAAAATAACAATAATTAAAATCATAATCAGGATAACGTGTATTGTTATCAGGTGATGCGGCAGATAAAGAGACCAAGGACAAGACAGTTGTGTTTAATCCTTACAGCTCATCACGCGACTCTAAAGTAAGTAAGCAGTGGTGTTATAAGTGATTGGAACTACACTGTCCTGCTACTATGAGCTACAAGAGACACGTGTACTGAGCTAGGCCTAATCCGACAGGAGTTGTCGATAAATAAGAGTGACAGTAAGGAAGGAAAGGATGGTAAATCTAACTCGAAAAAGGACGAAAAATATAACAAATTCTAGGTGTATCTGTTATAGGTCATTTGTTTTCGGGTTGAATTGGTTTCCAACCAAGGTTAATCTGTTTCAACCTGAAGGTTGCAATAACATGAAACAGTTTGAATTTATTTAAAAAGAAAAAATGAAAGGTTTCACATTAAAACAGATTTACCTGAAAACCAATAAGACCTGCCATACATTTGGTTACCCACTGACTTAGCCCAGCAGCTTGTCTAGAAACTAATTCTCTCTCTTGTTGCTTGCTCAATAACTGTACATACGTTTTTTCCCTCTTCAGTCAGCAGGCCCACGATCAAAAGTGCACATGAAATCTGGACAGAGAAGCCTAACGTTTTCCTCAAACAAGTAAGTTAAGAGAGTAGTTGAATAGTATGAGGTGAAATCATACAGATAATTGTTAGCTCGAAGGAAAAAAACTCCCTAAAAAGTGACATCGATCATTCCATTCATACATCAGAACAGTGTATGTATTAGGAAACACGTGTATAGCGTTCAGTGTGTCACACCTTAATAAAGGGAGAAAATAAGGCTGCAGAACCGTACTGCTTTTTCAAACTGTCTTTGAGTAGAAATTTGATCAAGGAATCTTAAATCGCTCCAATCAGTTATTTTCCCCTCAGTATTTTAATGACAGGAGCGGGGAAAGGGGGGGGGGGGAGGGGGGAGTTGATAATTTATTCCGAACGTGACACATCGCGAAAGTTTTGTAATTTATCAACTCTGATTAGACTAAACTAAACAGATCAGAGTCACACAATATAAAAAAAAACAATGCTTTGCTCTGTGTTTTTGTAGGCAAACAAATCAGAAGCAGAAGTGGCCTCGGAGATGACAGCACTGAATTTTAATCAGAAGAATTTTAACCAGGCTTGATTAAAAATAGAAACAAAAGACACGAAACAATGCTGCACTAAGACACAATGACTCACAAACATGAACAGTTTTTTCTTATTTGTACGTGTGCGGGACACAAACAAGCAACTACTACACTATGTCAATCTTTTATTTGATTTAGGGAAATTCTTAATTTTCTGCTTCCCCATTTCGATGGGTTTTTGTGCCCGTGTCACAATGGATGTAATAGTCTTCTGTAGACAAGCCAAGAATTATAAATAAAAGCAACCGGCGTTAAATTTTTCTGTCATTTGTTGGTGATTGGATGTTGAAAAAACTCTTTAATAGAAGCTTTCACTTATCTCTTACAATAATCTGCAAACTATTCACAAATAAAGACCAATAAATGCGTGGTTTCGCCAAGGTGTCAAATATCTGTTTTAGTCAATTTCAACTCCTTATATCACCAGAAGGGACAGAGAATTAACAGTGGGGAATCCTTGGAATGTAGAGGGCTTGCTGGCTTCATTGACATCGATTTCGATACTTGGACATTTCTCAAAACAGGTTGCTAGGCACACTGACTTTTGGAATGCAAATAAAATATAGTGAAAACTTTCTCATAAAGTAACGGAAACACGTTATGGAAACGCAAGTGTTGTCTTTCTTGGTTTATTGTAGCACACTTTATTTTGCTTTTGTGAAATTTCCAGAGCAATCGTCCATCCCAGTCTCGGTGTTATCAAGTTTGTATCTTAGCTTTGATAGTAGAATATTATTCTACTATCTAATTGACTTCAATGTAACCCTATTAAAAGATTTGAATTTGGCGTGGTGGGGCGCTGATGGTGGCTGTTTTTCGTCTCGGGTAAACCTGCCCTTAATATATATAGTACGTCTTTCTCCTGTGTCCAGCATAGGGCAAACCTAATCTGGGCTATTTTTGTCAGTTGGGCACTGTTCGCATCCTCGTTTTCTGCCTCTCTAGTAGGTTCTGAACGCCTCTATTCAATTCAGGCCCCTTTCTGAGTCTTTCATAAGTAAAATAAAACGTAGTTAAGACATTCATTGTGTATACCTTGAAAAAAAAGAGTTGAATGCAAATTGCCGATTAATCTCTCGACGTTTTACAATGAGCTTGATTTATAGAAAACGTACTATACATTTAACAAAGCAAATAAGAGACAAATAGCTTGCATTTTTCTTCTCTGTTAAGATTTTTTAACACTTGATGTCAGTTTTGCCATTT
>NW_027557325.1:0-5548 GCF_052425735.1 Oculina patagonica
AATTAGAATTGAAAATCACGCGGAAAATATTCAAACAAGGCGAAGCTACTACCTTTGAACGTGAGGTGGAAATGAAGAAGGCAGCAAAATACCTGAATTGCTCCTTCGGTCAGCATCTTACTTGTACGCCGTTTTCGTTTTCGCATCTTACATGAACATACTAAAACGATGGTCAAAAGCAACACTGTTTACAAAGAAACGTTCGTAGCGTTCGCGCCTTAAGGTGGCTCGTACCAGTTTTCAGGTTTTTGACTGTGCGACGTTTGGAAGAAAATGGCCAAAAAAATAATTAAAGATCGTAACAAAATTTTTGTATAATTAAATTACCCATTGTGTTGTTGATCCAAAATACCAATAATTACGTCATCAGTGGTTACCATGGCAACGGTAGGCAATGATTTTTTTGGACCCTTTTTCAGCTTCCAGTGCTTATATCTTGAAAACTAACTCGATGACCCCCATTTTTTTTCTCGTGATAACTTTAAGCATATGAAAAAGAAACTGTATAATTATTTTAAAAAAATTCTACGAAGCGGATTTTTTGCAAATGCAAAAAAGAGCAATTTGTAAGTAATTAAAAATTCCTTTCGTAGAATTTTTTTTAGATTTTTTCTGGCGTTTCCTTTACATAAAAGGAAAATATTAGGGCAATAAAAAATAGGGGTCATCGGGTTAGTTTTCTTGCTAAAGCCTTCGCGAACTCAATAATTCCCACGCGCGTTTCCGCGCACTTTAAAATTTCGATTTTAAAAGTTTGGTATTTACTCATGCTCAGTTCTGACTACCGCTGATCTTTGCGGGCACATACGCGCGCAACACGCGTGGACTTCCCCTCGCTTTGTCTGCGAAACTTTTCGGCTCAGGATTTCATGGGATTTAGCCAGTTTCAGTTAGCGCCAGTTGTGCCTCTTAGGTCTTACTGTTTAATATTTCTTTGTCTGAATAATCATGTGTTTGAAAGCGAACGAAAATAAGCTGAAACGAAAAAAGTGGAATTGAGTCACGATCTCCGACAAGATCGATGGTAGCACATGCGAATTTGCTTTTGTAACTCGAGCAGCGAGATCCGAAAACATTTTGACTGTCGAACATAAGTTGACTTAAAATGTTCTTGTTGAAAAACTTCAGTTGAACGCGGAATTTCTTTCTTATAATGAAGAAAAGCAACCTCGCACTCGGCCGCCATGTTTGTTTTCCTTTTCAAATCTCGCGCGTGACTCGTGGGCATGAAGCGTGACGCGCGCGCTAGTCACCAGACTTCCCACGCAAGAAAAACCGGTACGAGCCACCTTAAGCCAAATTTCGACCATACGCTTTACCATACATGAAGTATCTACCACGAGCTTTCGTGTTTCTGCTGACCAGCAGTAACAGCGCCTCTGATCCGTTTATCACAGCAATCAAAGTCTCTTCGAGATATCGACGTTTTTGCATGAAGTATGAGTCGAAGGTTTATCCTGTGCATTGTTCTTCGAACTTATCATTACAGTTTCTTTGTAGTTTAGTTTAACAATTTCCTATCTTCGCGGAGGAAATGCAGCCATATAATTTTGTCAAAAATGGCTCGTCCGCGCCGGGTATTTATGAGGCCCTGCCAGGGTAAATTCCGACAAGCGACATGGCCCAAAAAGTAGCGACAGCATATTGATAAAATCGTGACAAACGACAACCCTTATGGAAAAACTTAAATTCCGACAAGGACAAGCAATTTTCCTTCAATTTTATTACCGACAGCGACATGGAGAGCGATAAAACAGCAAACACGGCATGTTTTTAAATTTAGACAAGCGACATGCGAACCCCCCCTGGCAGGGCCTCATTTATACACATATTCCTTAACATTACACAAATAAACAGTGCAAACTTCACCGAGATCTGACAATTCTATACTTTAAAATTGCAAGGACCCTTTCGAGGCAGTCGATTACGGCAGCGAAATTAGCAAATGAAACAGCAAAATATGCGTTCCACGCTTTGTTTTTGCGACGCCATATTTGAATTGTTATAGGTAGACCGCTGTTCAATGTGTTCAAGGCCGTATCGTTACGATTGCTCCACGAAAAAGCACGAAAAAAAATACGGATATTTCCGACTACTGTCGGAGAAAACATTGCGCATATAATTGCTGCGTAAACAAATCGTTACACTCAAGCTGCGTTTTGTCTAGGCTCTGCGAGGGTCGGATATCAAGACCCAGGATTAAACAAAAGCCATATATACAGTTAATGTTTCAGTGAATGCTTTCGAATTATATTTGAAGATGAAATACGAAAGAATTTTGCTGTCTTTGACTGAAATTCCACTCGAACTGCGTAGATACGATCGCATGTTGTAAAGCCGATTCATGCAACATTGCTGTCAACGCGAAATCTCGTCCCTAACGACCTAGGCTGGTGACGAATTTTTAACCGCTCCTAAGCTAAAAGAAGCCCCCATCTCTTGCATTTGTTTTAACTTCAATAATATCTTTGAAAAGAGCGAGTTTTTTTGGTATGGTTTATTTTTGACGTTTGTAATTTTTAAACGATGTAAGTGCTAGTGATTATTTATTCGTGTTTTAGTTACGCAATCCATTGTTTGTGCGACGCTTTTTATAGATCGCCTTTCAGACACACGTGCGTTGAGATAAGAAAGCTGACATGTCACTTTTAAAATTGTTATATAACGTTTGTAAATGTGACAAGTCACGTTTTTTAATAATCGTTTTTTAATAATCGCGGGCTCGCTTCGCTCGCCCAGCGGCTCGCTTCGCTCGCCGACTCGCGCCTTCGGCACTCGCGGGATCGCGCCTTCGGTGCTCGAACAGTTCAACATTCACGTTGACCCCACACATTCACGTTGACCCCAAATAGAGAGCCTGCTCGCAGGCTATAAAAAAACAGTCTCCACTCCCACCAACATCATAAGGCATTAAACTTATTAATGAAAGTCTCTCATTAAGAGATACCCAAGGCAAATTACAACTGTCATTTAAATTTGAACTTTGGAAAATATGACGAAAAGCGCTATTGTGACTGAAGTCAGACTTTGTTTGAAGCATGTCAATTGATAACTCTTTCTGTTTACCAGTGCAATACTTGTATATGTAAAAATGTTCAGAGTTACACAAAATAAACCATTCCTTGTAATTGCTACAAAAATTTCTAATAAGTGAGGAGCTTGGGAAATTATGTTTCAGTAGTTTTTTAAGTCTTCTTCTGTATTTCTTTCTTCTAAGCAATTTAGTAACTCTACGAACAGAAGTTCGAGATGGTTCTCTGTCTCGTTTCCTGTTGCTTTTTGCTTTTTTCACAGCCTGAGATTTCTCAGCATTTGTAGAGATCATAGCAACAGAACAACTCCTATCGCCATTCTTTCCAGCTACAACACGGACATCTCTTTCATATCTCTTTATAAGCTTACTATCATAATTATTGTGGGTATCATTTATCGAAGTCTGTGCACGACGTGATTTGGTCACGTTATATAAAAGAATGCTTCCGGTGCCGCATTTACTCGACTGAACGATGGTTCGGTTGTATTCGATCGCTTCATCTGACTGAACAATGGTTCGGTTGTATTCGATCGCTTCATCTGCTCTGATGTCGTCTACACCGTGAAAATGTTTAACGCAAATGCGAGCCTCATCACTCGATAACGCCGTGTTCTGATCACAAGTAATGATCAAGCGGCTCAACAGCCGCCGAGCTACATAACTCGGAAAGTTTGTTGTCTTTGTTATTTGATCACAAGCCATGATCAAGTGGCACACTGGCCGCTGAGCTATACAACTCAGAACATTTGCTATTTGACCACAAGCAACGGTCAGTTTTGGTCGCCGTTCAGCGACCAAAGACGACAGAAGAGGCGATTCTTGTACGAGAACGAAAGTAAACAGTTTTACTAAGTACACAATCTAGCGACCAAACGAAATGTTCTAGCGAATTCGTGAAGCACGCGTGCAGAACATGCAGCGACCAAAGACGACAAAAGGGACGATTCAATGCGAAAACGAGACTAAAATATCGTCGCACCAGTTTCCCGGCCGAGACTTGCCCCTGCAAAAATCAATCGGGGCGGCCAATTTGGAGTCCATACACCTGCGCGCGCATTACGGCTCGATTCATTCCGCATAACAGTGCACAGGCCTACCAACTCAAAAGACACAGGACGCAAAACAGAATTAGGCTTGCGCTCTCCTTCGTCGAACGCAATAACGTTTGTAAATGTGACAAGTCACGTTTTTTTCCACGAGATCGTGTGATCACCCACAGCGGAAAGTAATCCCTTGAGAAATTAAAACAGTCCCTTGAGAAATTAAAAACGTCCCTTGAGAGTTTACAAATATGTGGTTCCAAATTTTGTTCACATAACCCTTATTCTACGTTTAGCTTGTAAACAAGCAAAAACGTCGAAAAAAGGGACGGACTATTATTTTTTTGGGGAAAGGAGCGGGGGGGGGGGGGGGGCTGTGGTCAAAAATCCTGAAAAATTGTTGGTTATGGCTAAAAATCTCAAATCAAGTGTTTGTAGACACAAGAAGGGGAAAAATAAAAAGTTTGCATACAGTGGATAGTCAGCTATTTATACATCACGATGAACCTGCGATGAATATAGTTTATTATTTCGCTGTAAGCTGTGACAAGCGGCTTGTGACGTATACAAGTGCTTCGCTCTGATTGGGCATTCTAAGAATTTGCGGGAACAAGAGAGCCCCGCGGTGATCTAAAAATAAATTAATTGCTGGTTTTCACTGTCACGCAAGTAACGATACTGTCACGCGCTGCAAAAAATAAATCCAAAGCTATTGAGTTAAACAAATCAAGAATTTTACAGGTTGTAGAAAATAACAAGATAGTCTACGTGTCCAAGTCTCAGGTCTGTACGGTATTCCGTACTCGAGTTATCCGTCATAATGTATAACACAAATTTAGAGAGCACAGTATGGAAACGCCATGTTGGATCCCATGTGGAGGGGCACCAAGATGGCCGCCGGAAATCAATGAAAACATCTGGCATTCACTTCTGCTATAAAGCGCGGTCAGTTCACCTTCGTGAACACGTAAACAATCATATAAACACTTCTTGTAAAGCCTCAATTGTTCAGATCGTTAAAAATAACAGGATGAGGCATTCTTTTTAAGCATACGTGACAGCCTTCAGGCGGCCATTCTGATGTCGTGTGGCGCAAAACTCCGAAATTCAAAATGTTATTTCTCAAAGACGGTGGATGCTATCGAGCTGAAACCCTTCAATAAGATATATATTAAGGACGTCTAATAGCTCGTGAAGGATAAAAAGTCAGGGGGCTCGCGATTCTGGATTTAGAATTTTGATGACGTCACGTGAAAACCAAGAATACGGGAAAGGGTTGACTCCAAGGGTTAGTATGAGAGATGAAGGCTCCAAGTCATGGGCTCTTGAGTTTGATTTGTGTAAGTAAAAGATAAAAACAAAACAAGCCGACTCGCAAAATTTGGATTCATGAATTGGTGCGATATATGATTAAGATGATTTTTTTACAACTTTTTTTTTCTAAGAGATGATTTAAGAAAAAAAAACGCCCACA
>NW_027557326.1:0-5534 GCF_052425735.1 Oculina patagonica
ACCTTACATTAAGCAGCAAACTTAACTATTTGCCATAAATCCTCCATTTTAATAATTTTTTGGATGGCCTCCATCAAGAACTGTTCAGGGTCAAAACTGACATCCTTGGCTACAATCCTGACTGACTGACGGACGGACAGACTGACTGACTGGCTGGCTGGCTGGCTTTCTGGCTGGCTGACTGACTGACTGGCTGGCTGGCTGGCTGGCTTTCTGGCTGGCTGACTGACTGACTGACTGACTGACTGACTAACTTATTCCTTTGGACTCCTCATGGAGCAAAGGGCATTAACAATGCTTCACCAACTAACTCTATTTGGTGCCGCCTTCTCTGCTTTGTTCTAGCTAATGTTGGCTTTCTTTAACTTTAACAGTCCTTAAGATGATTAATTGTTTATTTCCTTACTGGTAGATCTTCCAGAACTTGCAAGTGACATAACATCTAACGATGCTGAGGAGGTGCCATGGTACTCAACAGGGACCCTTGGCAAAAGAAAATCCAGAAGGCGCACAGGAAGGCTGGTGACAGTAAATAACCAGAAAATTGCACTGTTTAAGTACAAAGGAACAGTGTATGCTGTTGATGAAATGTGTCCACATATGGGTGAGAAGTACTTATATAATGTAATTTTCATAGGATGTATCATTATCACTGTAAATAGAGGTGCTATTATCGGGGGTCATACAGGGCCGTAACTAGGAAGAGGCAGGACAAGGCACTTGCCTTGTCTAGAATTTTACCCAAAATTGGAAACAAAATATGTTTTGCTGGGAAAAAAATCCCCAGTTGAACAAGATGGATTTTTCTCAAGAAATACCTCATGAAAAATGTCTCTAAAAGAGTTTCAGAGCTTCTAGATTTCAGAATTTTCAGGAGGGAATTCCCATGGCAAAGGTCTGGTTACGGCCCTGTCGTGCATTCCGCAAACTGCCATAATTATTTTGTTCTTCCTTAACTGCAAACAGTGGTCGTTTATTTTCTCCTAAAGGCTGAAACTGCCATTTATTACTTGACTTTCAAAATTTTCTTAAACCACCGAACTCCCAGAATATAATAGACACTCTATGTATGGTTCCCTCCTTGATCGGATGCAGTTCTGTTAAAAACAGTACCATTAGCTGACATGTGTTATTGGGCTGGGCAGCTAGACGTGAACAAAAAAATGTCCAATTCTGCACATTTTGGGCTTTCCACTTCCACAAATGCAGTTTAGGTATAACTAGTATTTAATCATAGGCTCACAATGCATGCAAAGAGTTACAGTCTGCAGGCATTGTACAGTCAACTCTTGCATTGCGGACAGCCTGCTTTTGCGAACACTCGCTATAATTTACAGACAAAATTCAGATCCCCAGCAAAAGAGATTTGAATGGAAATGACTTCCGCTATTACAGACTCTCACTATAAAGGACGCTAAACGACGCCCCAAGCCTGTCCGTTATAACAAGAGTTTACTGTACCACCTGTATGCATCAATACATGTATATAATTTTATATAATTTGCCTAATATCAAAGGCCCTCGTCATTGTGTGCAAAAGGGTACTAAGTAACTGAGACCTTGCTGTACACGGTACATGTACTTGGTCTGTATGCCATGTTCTGAAGCACAATACTATCTTCCTGTTTGCTGCCCTTACGGTCACTCAGTGGGTAGGTGCAGATAATTAATCTGAGCCATATGGCTTTTATTTACCATATATAAATTAAAATTCTTTGCAGGTGGCCCGCTTCATATTGGTGATATTGAAGAGCTTGGCCAGGCAGCACTGCCATGTATCGTGTGTCCGTGGCATAGCTGGAAGTACTGTTTACAAACTGGACACTTAAAAGTTCCACATAAGAAGGATATAAAAGTTGGTACTTATCCAGTACGAGTTACCAAGAAGGGAGAAATGTTCCTTGGCTTCAGGTCTTTGTCAAAAGACTTTTTTAATGGAGGAATAGATTTCTGAAAAGCTAGATGACGCGAGTTTAGATTGTGGAAATGCTATTGGTGTGCAAGTGTTGGTTACATGTATTTATAAAGTGTTCAGATACAACAGATAGATATAACAGATACAGTGGAACCTCGATGTAACTAACCTCTATATAGCGAAGTCCTCGATATAACGAACAAAATTCTTCGCCCAGTAATAGTAAAATATATGGAAAAGAACCTCGTTATAGCGAACATATTTTGCCAGTCCCTTGGCCCTTCGTTATATCGAGGTTCCACTGTATAACAGATACAGTCGTGCACTTAAGTGGCAAGCTGCCACAATCTTGTTCTGGTTCAGTGCAGGTTACAGTGTGATTGTACAGTCGAACCTCCTGTAAGCCTTGGGACTAGAAAAAGTGTCCACACAGGAGGTCAAAAATGTTGTGTTTGAATGTGGCTAGGACCATGACTATAAAAGTATCTGTGTACAGCCCGGGGGGGGGGGGGGTACTTTTCCTAAGTTTAGGTATAGTGGTGCCGCTGGGGGTTTGAAACCCTGACCCTGTTTAGGACAATAAAAACTTAAAAAAGCTCCCCTTCTTAGGACAACACCCCCTATTTTAAGACCCTATTTAGGACAAAGGACAACAACGACTATCACTTACGCTTTATTGTGACTGCGTCCCATACGCGATGATCGAAGCTTTGAAATGCGAACACCGATCCCAGCATTTAAAAATATACTTTTCATAAAAAGCGAAAGCAAAAACAATGTAAACACTCGGCGGCAGTCTTTCAGCCATAACCCTGTCTAGGACAGGTTCAGGCCCTGTTTAGGACAGAAGAGCATAAAATTATATACCCTGTTCAGGACTGGAGGGGTCAAAAACGATACCCTATCCAGCGGCAAGTCCCTGTCAGTATAGGCCATATAGGGGAGTGCCCCCCCCCCGGGGGGGTGTACAGGAGGTGTCTGCCTATGGGAAGTGTCCATTCATGAGCATTACTGCACAGATTAGTTTTATTGTAGTTTGAAAAGTTCTCCATGAAAAACTCATCACAAGGAACATAGAGAATTTTATTCCATTCTGCAAGAATGGAATAAAATTGGCCAGGATCAAATGGATAATTCTGAGAAAAAATGTACATATATTTCACTGAATAGACTGTTTTATTGTATTAGATATTTATATTTATTACACAAGCAAATCGTGCATACACCTCTCTGCCATGCCATTAGAGGCCCCGCCTTTGACTCAGTTGGGTTAAGTACTGTGTTGGCAGGGTAGTTTCTGTAAATCTAGTGCGCTCGTGGCTTATGACAGAAGTAACTTGATGCTTATGCAACATGATGGCTTCTTACGAAAACTTGCTGACAAAACTGTAGATATCTTGTTATTTATGTTAGACTACGAGAGCCCTTATTTATGTCATGGTCTCGTTTTTGCTTGGCAGTTTTAAGTGCTGGTAGAGAGTTGCTGGTATGTTGTGTGTCTCTGGTATAGCCGGACCATTGTTCCCTATTTTGTTTGCAGTATTTTGACCTACCTCCCACTAGAATTCAAGGTATGGTTTTCCCGCATAGAGTAGGTGCTTTCACAAAACAATCCAACAAACGTAAAAGACTTTATATTAAAGTGGCGTTTATTGTAAACCTTAGTTAGTACTCTAGAACGTTTAGTTTCTTGATTACCCCTATATCTAGGCCATATATGAGCGAAAACGTAAATGATATACCATTTGTAAATAAATAACAGAATAACGTTTAAAAATATATTAAACTAGGAGGGATTAAAGTAATTTTGTTATGTAAGATAAAGTGTCAATGATTGCAATGAAAACGGCATGCAACACTACTGCAGTTTTTTTTTACCATTGAACTCCTAACGTTTTTCCTACTTTCTCGCGCCGAGTAAAAGTTTATACTATCCCACACAAGTTATATTTACCAAGAATCCTGGTTAAATGCTATGAATCTAACACACATGTATGGTCCTAAAAAGCCAGACGAGCGCACTTCTACAAAGTAGTTTTTAAAATGCCCAATGCAGATTAACAGTGTCTTTCTATAGCTATGTTCTTTATTCGGTAGTTCTTTTACTTTGAAGATAAATTCATTCCAAACTTTGTTCCAGCAAAAGTTCGTTGATAACTTACAGCACACGACCGTAAAATAATGTCGATAAGAGTTTATGAAAAGAATGCAACTTTTGACTCAAAATGATCCACGCTTTGTACTTGGAACTAATTTCTCGTAAGTTGATTTAGCTCGGTGACATGGTGGCTTTCATGATGTTGATGAAATCTTGCTGTTGCTAGTCATTTTGAAAAGCCGTTCCTTGTCGTTTGAGCCGGCGTTTTAAGGAACACTCGTTCGCCAAGAGTCACTTGTTCCTGTTCTTGGTAGCTGAAAGAGACAAACAAAACGGTTATACGCCGGCAAACAAAAACTACTGCAAACGACTTGTATTTGAATTTGAAGAAAAGTCGAGAAAATAAAACTTTTTTGTAGAAAACCTTTTCAAATAACAGTCGGAAAATCAGTACCAAAGTAATCGTATTTCACTAATCACTACAAACGAATATAGAGCGAGTTTTACTTGAGTGTCGAAAGTAATTCGCGTGTGCCACTTTCTCAGACAATCAGAAGTACAACCAAAACCATTCGCGATTCGCTCGCGCAGGAATTTGCTTCGAGTTTTGATTGGTTCATTGGATTGCCTTTGTCCTCTGTGATTGGCCAGAGTGATAACTTTGGTTTTGGTTTTTCGACCCTCAAAAAATCGCTCCGCAATGAACCAATCAGAACTGGAAGCAAAACGCGTGCAACCTGTGCCAAGCGGGATAACGTTAAAAAGGCGGGAAAACTTGGAACCGATACAAAGCGTGGGAAAACGTGCGTAAGCTAGATCACGGTTGGTTTTGGCTTCACCCCTGATTTGTTTTAAAGTTTATCGCGCTTTGATTTTGCAAAATTGCAGACCAAGACCCCAATGAAGGTAGCATTGCCAACTTTAAAAAATTGCGAGAAACATAAACAAAAAATATAATAAAACGTTTGCTTACCTGATCTGTAGAACCGGTTTGTTTTCTGGCTCCAAGCTGTACCCAGTCCTCTTTGTCATCGGAA
This sequence comes from Oculina patagonica, assembly GCF_052425735.1. Lineage (NCBI taxonomy): Eukaryota > Metazoa > Cnidaria > Anthozoa > Scleractinia > Oculinidae > Oculina > Oculina patagonica. The sequence goes on from NW_027557326.1 coordinate 5,051, forward strand.
CTGGGGAGGCCCGTGCTCGAATTCCACCTTTTTCTTTGGCTTGGTAACCAGCTAAGGAGCCATAACTTGAGTGGAAAAACGAGCTTAGGATCCACGCCGGCTTTCCTTTCCTCTGCAGTTTCTGGTGAAAGAAAAGTATTACTTCTGTCGACTTAATGTCCTCATCCACGTGTCAAGTCTCCGTTTTTTTTTCAGTGTCGTAAACCCAGCAAAATGCTCACGTCTCCATGGTTACTTTGACTGTACAGTGATTGTTGACCCCTGAAAGTTTCGCTCCCCTTAGTTCGCCAAACCAACATTATGGTATCACTTACCTAGTAACAGGCTTGTCAGTATACCTATCACCATGGTGACCGCCCAACCAGTAGCGCAGTACCACAAATATGACGTACTATAAAATGCGGCCATTGGGTTACTGTAAGAAAAGTGAAAAAATAACTTAATTTCTCCCCAATAAATTTATATTTCAAACAAGTTTCGCTTC
>NW_027557327.1:0-5534 GCF_052425735.1 Oculina patagonica
TGGCATTTGAATGAAATATTTATCTATAAGCTGAGCGGTCATCAACAAACGAAAATTAACAAGCGTTTGTATTTATTCTTGGTCATTACCTTTAATTTTAGTGGCGGCTCCTAATGACACAACGTTAGGAATGAAGTTATTATTCGTCTTTTCTTCGCTATTTAGGCTGGAACTCTTCCTCCATCGGTTCGCTCTGGAATATTATTTGTTTTGTCGGCGTACGTGATCGTCTTTTGAACTGACGAGGCCATTCAAATTCCCGCATGTCTTAAACAATTGATCTTTTCCTGGAAAGAAATCCTTCTCAAGCTGTCAGCTTTCTACTCTTGCGGCAGTGGCATTTGAATGAAATATTTATCTATAAGCTGAGCGGTCATCAACAAACGAAAATTAACAAGCGTTTGTATTTATTCTTGGTCATTACCTTTTATTTTAGTGGCGGCTCCTAATGACGCAACGTTAGGAATGAAGTTATTATTCGTCTTTTCTTCGCTATTTAGGCTGGAACTCTTCCTCCATCGGTTCGCTCTGGAATATTATTTGTTGAGTTATTTTTTCAAAAATAGCTCTTAGTCGGCGTGATGGACCTGTAATCAGTCAGTGAAGTATGTGTGTTTGTCACACCAATCAGATTTCAGGTACTATCAGAACCAATCAAATTGAAGTTTATAAAGGGGGAAGCAATCTGACACAGTTGTAGTGAGCGATTTCGTTCGAAGATTTTAGATTTGTAGGAGGCGGAATTGGTGAGTTGTGAATTAACCCTCGATTAAAAACGTGTTTTTCGTAACGCTCACCTGCTTACAACGCACACGCCGTCAGCAAAAGGCCAACACAAACTTGTTATTCGTCTTATTCGAGCGTTCGTTTTGAAGAGGCTAAGCTTTCCTGACCGTGGTAAAAATTACATAAAGCATTTGCACACAGCAGAAGCTCAGATTTAAAGATTAATGTTGTCATTATGATGTTAATACTGTGGGTATATTTACAAAGAGTCGCGATCGAAGAAATGGAAAGGAATCTTCTTTAGATTCCTAAATATAATACTGGAGACTCCGTGGCGTTAAATAACTGCAAACCGCAATTAATTTAATAAGTCTCTTGAGCGTCTTGCTCAATTCACCAATTCAGAAGTGGCGTTTGTGTTTATACCTTTAAAACATCTCGTTCAAACATTTAATGAACCGGTATAAGTATTAACTTTGCTGTTAAAAGCAACTACGATCGATAGCAAAAACAGAATAAGAGCGTGCCATTCCGTGACAATTTGATAACTCAATTAGTTCTTGTTTGTTGAATAAAATTTACGTTGTGAATGAACCAAAATCTTTGTTGAACAGTTCTGACAGGAAACAAATACTCCAGGTGTACTGCGCTTTAAAGAACTTTCCCGAAGAGAGTGGTTTTTGATTTGATTCGTTTATTACTTCGTTTATTACAGTACTTTTCGTTCAATGACTATTGAGCGTGTTAAATGGAGACATGGCTTTTTCGAGAAAAACAATGGTATCGTGTTACGTTCGTTTTCAAAAAAACAAAGGTATCATGTTACAAAAGTGAGAAAAACAACAGTATCATGTTACAGTGTTTGGCAAAAAGCCAAAAGTATTCCGTAACAAACAAAAGTATCACGTTACGGTTGCTACAAAGCTAGCAACAAAATAACCGCTTTAAACAGAATAAGAACGTGCCATTATGTGACATTTTGATATTTAAATTAGATCTTGTTTTTCAATAAAATGATAAAAATTTAGTATTGAATAAAACAGTTCTGATGTATCAAAATGCACGTAAAAATTATTTTGTTTGCAAGCAAATTTTGTGCAAAAAAGTGACTCCGTGGGCCGCCATACACAAATAGCTCAACCCATGACATAAACCATCCCAACAGGACAATCACCCAGTTTCACCCCAAGCCACCCCATAAATTGAAAAAATAACTCCTGCACGCTTAGCGTGCCTATGTTTTTGTCGGCGTACGTGATCGTCTTTTGAACTGACGAGGCCATTCAAAATCCCGCATGTCTTAAACAATTTCCTCGCAATCTCTTCTACAATAATTATTTCTGCCTGAGACTGTTTCTGTTCCTTTCCTTCTGTTCCTTTCTTTAAGTTTAGTTAATTTTGCAGAATCACTGCTAACGTGACTTTTCAAGAGAAGAAGGGTCAAGAAGGAATCGATCTATTTGACTTGTTGTCGCGACACCAAAAACTGGCCAATCAGAAGCGGTCGTTCCCACGCGCTTGGTAAACATTGTAACACGATCTGACAGAAATCGGCTGCATGTAATATTTTTGTTCAAAAGCGAAAACTTATAACACCACGACTTCTCTGCTAAAGGAAACCGCTTCAGAAGAGTTTAATTGGATTAATTGGTAACAGCACATGTTTCGTTTTGATGACATTTAAAGTTCACCGGCTTGATCTGCTCGATCTTTTCGCTGGCAATTTGGCGAATTGCGGCAAACTGAAGATTCACTGAATCATCAGGAATCATCCCGTATTCTCTGGCGATTTTGCTGTTGTTCTGAACTGTCTCTACCTCGGCAACAACTTTCAATTGGAAGGTTTAGCTGTTTGAAAACCAGTACCTTTTGGCATGATGATCGATAACTGCTTAATTCTTCAGAAGAATGCGTTGTCATGATATATGTGTTACGTCACTCGTAATCACGTGTTCTTTCAATAAACATGGCATGGTGTCAGAAGTGGTAGATTCAAACACAGTTTAAACTACAAAAACCTAGCTCAAAATGAGTGTATTCAAGCCGCCCCCAACACTAAGTCTAGAGGGAAATGTTGCAGGCGTAAGTGGAAACAGCGATTTCAACTGTACATGGAAGCTTCAGAATCAATGAAGAAACCCGAGAAACAGCGAGTCGCCATATTTCTTCATCTCGTGGGAGAAGAAGCACTTGGGACTTACAACGCATTTTCATTATCGACCGCGGAGCAAAAGCTCGACGTCCTATTCCAGAAATTTGAGGACTATTGTAATCCGAGGCGGAATATCACATTTGAACAGCACAAATTCTTCACCTGTGTCCAGGAACCGACCGAAGGCATCGACCAGTATGTAACCGAGCTGCGCACCAAAGCAAGCACGTTCGAATTTGGCGTACTGTGTGAAAGCTTAATTCGAGATAGAATCGTTTGTGGAATACTTTGCGACACTATGAGAGAAAAGTTATTGCAAGAAAACGATTTAAGTCTTCAGAAAGCCATTGATATGTGCAGAGCGTCGGAGTTTTCCAAACGCCAAACGAAATCGATAACCGAAGAATCAAAGAGTGTATATTATGTAGATAAGAAAGCTACACCGAGTGGTAAATTCCCGCCAAAGGACAGAAAGGAGATGACCAGTCGAAGACAAAAAATGGATTCCAAAAGGCATGCAAGCGATGTGAAACACTTCATGCACCGAGAAAATGTCCAGCTTATGGAAAAATCTGTCTCAAATGCAAGAATCGAAACCACTTCGCATCTTAGTGTCTCACGAAGAATGTTCATTTAGTGGAAAGCGATCAAGCCACTCAACCTATTGTCGAAGACGAGCAGTTAGAAGAGTTATTCATCGGTCAAGTCCAGAAAGATGACCATGGGCAAGAATGGAAAGCATCTCTTCAAGTGAACAACAACATGGTAGAGTTTAAATTGGATACTGGAGCACAAGCAAATGTAATTCCATCGGATGTATTCAACTCGCTCAAAGAAACACCGCAGCTGAAGACAACTAAAGCAAAACTCACTGGCTTCAGTGGATCTGTAATACCTGTGCTAGGAGTGGCCAGAATGATTTGTAAGTACAAAGACAAACAGATTGATTCTGATTTCTTTGTTGTTGAAGCTGAAGATCAACCCCCCCCCTCTAACCGGATTAAGAGCATGTCAGGGACTGAGCTAAATTAAGTTTGTCAGAACTGTTGACACAGCTGATGTCAATACTGAGAGTTCTATCCTTGATGAATTTAATGACCTATTTGAAGGCCTTGGAGAGCTTGAAGGGGAACACCATGTTGAAATTAATTCAGACGTTAAGCCTGTCATTCACCCCCCCCCCCCCTAGAAAGGTTCCATTCACCCTTCTACCCAAGCTAAAGCACGAATTAGAACGAATGAAACAGTTGGGAGCCATAGAGAAAGTCGATCAGCCAACAGAATGGGTTAACTCCATTGTGATAGTGGAAAAGCCAGATGGAAATCTGAGAATATGTCTTGATGTCAAAAGAATTGAACCGAGCAGTGAAGAGAGAAAACTAGTGCAAAAGTATTAGGCAAATTGGATGCCAAAGATAGCTTCTGGCATGTTAAGCTGGACCACCCTAGATCCCTTCTCACAACCTTTAACACACCATTTGGACGTTTCAAGTTTAATCGCTTACCATTTGGCCTGAATTCCTCGAATGAAGTATTTCAGAAGAAAATGCAGTTTGCCTTTGAAGGAATTGAAGGAGCAGAAGTGATCTGTGATGATCTTCTTGTATGGGGCAAAGATGAAGAGTGCCACGACAATGCACTCAGAAATGTGCTTGAGAGAGCCCGTGAGAAAGGTGTTAAGCTGAAGAAACAAAAAGTGTGAAATTAAGATTCCCGAAGTTGTGTGCATTGGTGACAAGATTACCAAAGATGGAATCAAACCTGATGAATCAAAGATTGAGGCAATCCTTAACTTGCCATCCCTACAAAACAAGAAGGATGTGGAGCGCCTGCTAAACATGGTAACTTACCTAAGCAAGTTCATCCCAAACATGAGTGCCTTAACTGAGCCGCTAAGAGTCCTACTCAAGCAAGAGGTACAATGGCACTGGGAGGAGCAGCAAGAAAAAGCTCTTAATGAAATTAAGAAGGTCCTAACCTCAAAACCAGTACTGAGCTACTATGATGTAAACAAGCCTGTGAAGCTTTCAGTAGATGCATCCCAATCAGGACTTGGAGCTATGTTACTTCAAGATAATCAGCCTGTGGCATATGCATCAAAATCCCTGACTGGCTGAATGGCAAAGAAATAGAAGTAGAATCTGATCACATGCCACTTGAAGTAATATTTGCCAAACCAATTGCCAAAGCACCACCCAAGAATACAACGCCTATTGCTTCGATTGCAGCACTACCACCTAAACGTGAAGTATGTTCCAGGAAAACTGATGTTCATCGCTGATGCACTATCCAGAGCCCACCTGGAGACCACTAACACTATTTAAGGGATACCTGATGCTGAAACTGAAATGCAAATCCATCTCCTGGTAGCTAACCTCCCAATTTCAGAGCAGAAACTGAAAGAGTTTCAAGAAGCAACAAAGGAAGATCAATCTCTTCAGACAGTTGCACAGCTGACCAATGATTACAGAATTGCAGTTCATGCCTAAAGCATAGAAAGAACAATACCAAAGAGCCACTGATACAGCATGAAGTTCCAGGTAGGCCCAGCAGCAAAAGATCGCCTGCGATCTATTCACCCTTGGTGGAAAGGACTATCTTCTGACTGTCGACTATTACTCAAAATGGGTAGAAATTGGCTTGCTGCGCGACAGCA
>NW_027557328.1:0-5528 GCF_052425735.1 Oculina patagonica
TACGTGTCACTTTGCCAGCAAACAATTTTCGACGTTACTCGGCTCGTTGAATGCTCCAAGCCCTTGCACGAAAATCACTAGTCCTAATACCAGGAACTAACCGAAATAAGCTGAAATATAATTTAAGGCGATAGCGTTTTTGCCTGAGAGTGTTTTACTTCCTTCCATTCACTTCAAACTGACCACAATGCAGCAATATGAATGAACATGCAGGGACAGAATAAACGAACGTATTGAAAATATTATTTTTTTCTATCTTTTATTCATATCAGGTTTCCCAGCTTCTTTGAGGGTTAAAAGCAGTTTCATCAATCCTCTTTGATTTTCGGGAACAAGGCAAAAAAATATTTCGCGCGAGAATGGTCGCGTGGAAATCCTCGAGGAATTATTTCGCGCTCCAGCGCGCGTGTACGCGCGCCTCGATAAAAAAAATGGCCTGGGCACGAAAACAAACATTGGAATCTGAGCATGCGTATTTGCCGGGCCCGCCATTTTGGGAAGGAGTGCTCGAAGAAAGAAATGTAGTATATTTCGTCTCTAAATAGTTCCTTCTGTTTATCGAAAAGCTTCTTCTTTTTTTATGAGAAAAAAATTGTATACTGTTACATCTTTAATCGAGAGCAAAATGTCGGGGCCCAACGCAAAAACTGGAATGAGAGTGGAAGTTGTTGGTAAAGGACTTGTGGGAACTGTGGCTTATGTTGGAGCGACCATGTTTGCATCTGGGAAATGGATTGGAGTTATTCTGGATGAACCAAAGGGGAAAAATGATGGAACAGGTATGCGATGAAACAGTATTTGTTTTCATAATCCCTAGTACTAAGATTCAATAAGCAGAAATTCAATCAGTGGAAATTGACTGAAAGCTAATCAATAAGCTTAAAATAATCTGAAATAATATATGAATATCTTTCTTCGATGGCGATCAAATCAGTTAATTTAAGAGTACCGTATTTTCTCGATTAAACGCCCCCGGCGTTTATTTCAAACTTGGCCCTATAGGGCCGGCGTTTATTTGAATTCAGGAGTTTTTTCAAGCCCTATGTTTCTAAGAAATGATTGTTATTCATTATTTTTGACAGCTATATAATTAGACATTATTTTTAAAGCATATTTAACCTTTAATAATTGTCTAAGGGGTTGATTTTCAAATACAACTTGGAGACCCGGCGTTTATTCGGGGCCCGGCGTTTAATCGAGAAAATACGGTAAGTGATTTGTGAAACTTGACAATAGATTTGGACAGTTGATAATCAAGTTCTGTTTATTTTTAGAGATAAGTTATTAATAGTAAGATAAAGCATTTTTCAAAGCAGATCTATCAACCTGTATGAACTGAAAAACTGAAGATTTTTAAAGTAAAATATTAATGTAGTGTAAATCAGCAAAAATGGCAAAAATCAATAAAAAACAGAAGTGTGCTATTTTGCTGTGAGCAGGAATGTTCCTGACATTTTAAGCAGGTGGCAAAATTTGAAAAGAAGTTGGATTGTGACAATATTATTCCTAAGCTATGTGGGGCTGGAAGCATGCTCCCCCCAAATTTTGAATTTTTAGGTCTTCAAAAGTGCCATTTTCGTAATTCTGAGCACAAATTTTCAATAATCTCAGTCCAAAGTAGTTGTAAATTGATTGATGTGTAAAGGGGATCAATTCATTATGCTATCAGAAGTGGCTGGGCAAGAAGATTTGGCTTTTTGTTGTCTGGCTGCAAACTGGTCTATCACATAATTATTATCTCTAAAATAAATAGTTTGAGAGTTTTACTTTGTTTGAGTGCCCTTCTTCTACCATCTCCCTGGTTTGTACAGGAAAGGTCAAGGAAATTACTTTTTACAGTGCTTACCGTCAGTGCAAAGGCTTTCAGAACTGCACCAAAAAATGTGTTATGTCTACTTCGCAAAAAGATTTAGACATGCCTTTATGAGTAGGCAAGTGTTCAATTTCATCTGTTCACTGATTTTGTATTTGTGCATGTTACATGTAAGAGATATTAATTATTATATTTATGATCATAATGATAAATATTAATATAGATGTATTTGACTGTTAAGTATGTGAAACTGTTTTAAACTTCTGTCTTTTGAATCATTTTAGTTCAGGGTAAAGAATATTTCAAGTGTGCAGAGAACCATGGAATCTTTGTGCGTCAGTCTCAAATTGCAAAGCTTGAAGATGCGCCAACTTCTCCATCGCCATCTCGGAATACGTCAACACGCAGTAGTCTTGGTGGAGGCACCTCCATTCCACTGCCAGCATCAATGAGAAAAGAGAGGGTATGAGTTCATTTTGTTACTTTCATCAATGTTGCATAATGTTACATTACATGTAAAAAAAATTTGGTAAAAAGAATTATAAAAAGGTTGACACTGGCTAAAAATATATTGTTCTGGACGTTTTGGCCACTACTATTGCCTTCTTCAGCAAAGATAAAAATGCAAATATCTAACTATAAATATATATCTACCGGTAAATATTTATCTAAGCATCCAGCCTAGTATATGTACACAATGTGTGATGAAAGTAAATCTTGAAGGAACTTTCTAAGTGTAACAATAGTCTCAAGAGTATTGTTAATGACTCAAAAAAAAATCTTAATGTCATTGTATAGGTTTGGTAGCGCTATGTGTTCGTTTATATGTAGCGTTCCTATCTCGCACGGAATCTCGCCAAGCTTCAAGAATTAGTCTTTGTCACCACACCAATGACCTGTCAACAATTTCAATACTCTCCAAATGTACATCTGTTATGATTCAATTAATTTTTACCCTTGTTAAAGTTGAGGTTTATCCTTTACAAGTTAAATTATATTTATTATCATATGTTACCATACACCAGAGCAAAGGAAAATATCAAATTGTACCAAGGGTATTAAAATTTAAACCACGACAAATCATAGCTATATTTTAGTATCCATGCCACAACCCATTTTTGATTCAAGTCACTACTCTAAATATTTTAATTTGCATTTTTTCCCTGAAAAAAACAAACATGTGTGCATGAAGAGGCATATGTACAGGTAACAAGCTAGGCTGTCCACAGCCCTCTATTTTTTCGTGTTTTTTCGATCGATGAGCGCGCGGTGAGAACGGCGAGAGAACTGGACGCCAGCGCAAAACGGAAGAAGCAAGGGGGTGGGGGCGGGTAGCGAAAAAAATAGAGGGGCTGTAGACATCTTTGGAAATTTTGAATTTCCCGTTTCTCCAGAAACGGAAAATTTCCATTGGTTGAAAGGCGCAAAAGTGTCATCACCTTGAAAACGGCCGATCATGATTGCCTGCAGGCGGCGTCTTGCGGTTGCTCGAGTTGTCATCACTATTGACATGCTGTGATTTGCGATGGATCGATTATTGGAGCGGTCGTTGGACAAATTTCCAAACGTTTCGTCGCTCAAAGACGAGCAGAAAGAGACTGTTCGCCACCTTCTTTGTTCGAAGGAGGTAGTTGGAATTTTACCGACTGTGCTACGGCGAAACAAATGCAAGAAGATGAGAATGTTGTTGTTCTTGTTGTTTCGCCGCTAAAAAGAATCATGAATGATCAAATTGAATCACTTGGCCAGCATAACTTTTGTGGCATAACTTTTGGCGAATCACTTGGCTGGCATAACTTTTGCCTGGCCTAAGACGTGTGAGGCGAACGTGATATTCTTTTGAATTGCTGGTCACGGTCAACTTGCCTTGTAGGAGATTCTACGCCATCTATCGGTCGCGCTAGAGATTTCTTTATTAATTCAACATTGTTTGCTGCAGCTTTAGATGCACAAGATGAACACACTCTACTAGAACAAAATTCGTCTTCTTGCACTGCAATTCCCAAATCGACCAAGACATCTGCCAACCTTCGCCGTAAAACACCTAGCTCGCGTTTTGGCTCAAAAAATAAATTTTCCGTAGAGATGTACGATGTCTTGCCGAAGTTCCCCAAGTGAATCGCGAATGAGCACCCGCATATTCGACAAAAATCGGAGAGAAGCTTGATTTTGGCTTTCTGCCTCTTTTTGCAGGTTTTTTGGTGGTTGGAGAATGCGTCTCAGACGCAAACATCGAAATAAACACTCACAAGTTGTTTTGTAAACTGACACTTGAAGTCAATTAAACAAGCACTTTCAGTGGTTACCGCCTCAAATTTTATTGGTCCGATTTAATTGAAATGTCAAGAGGCGGAGTTGTAAATTACAAGGCGATGACAAGGGGAGGAGTCTAATACTTCCACTTTTATTCAAAGATGTCTACAGCCTCTCTATTTTTCCTTCGCTCGCTTCCCGCCCCCCTCCCCCCGCGTGCTCGCGCTTCGCGCTCGCTTCATTTGCTTTTTTGCTTTGAAAAATCAAGAGGCTGTAAACAGTCTAGTGACAAGCATAATTATGTACATGACTGTGGCAACACATACCACTCCTGTTATACTGAAACTTGCTATTTGAAAGGTGTGCATATATATAAAATAACCTCTCTATTTTTCAGTCTTTTGGATCAAGAGGTTCTTTGGAGAATGCCGGCAGTAAACCCTCCCCTCCTTCCTCCAAGTCTGCGACACCAAAAACCAGTACAGCTACTGTTCCAGAGCCTGCATTAGACAGTCCCCCTAGCAAGTCCCCTGCTGCTGCTGCCTCTCCTGTGTTATCAAGCCAAAGAAAGGCGTCTACAGGGCCATCTGTATCTGCTGATGAATACATGGCACTTCAAAAGAAGGTAAAAAATATGTAAATAAAATGTTGCTAATTTACTGATTATGTGTCACCAATCTACTGTACACGTACCTTGATGAATAATTATTGCGTTGGATTCTAGGTTTGATCACTGGTCTGCATCTTTGTATTGCACAGCTATTGAGTAAGATGCTTTACCTTCACAGTAGCCCTCTCTTGGTCTGTCTAGGAGTATTCTTGAAAACATGGCATGCACCAGTGAATAAACAGGGCAACCTGATAAAAATAATGCTAAGGGGTAGCCTATAATGGAAGTAGTGCTCAAGGCTCTTTGTTAATGCAGTTAAATGCAAGTTAACAGAGTTAACAACAATGTAATTTTATGGAGTTAACAACAAAGAGCGCCAAGGTTCCCTTGGCAGTCAGCAGTGTTTTTGATATGCCCATGCGCCAGGGCTCCATGTGGCCAGGTCGAGATGTGTTGGAAGCCATTACTAACAGTGATAGCGTTTACAGGGAGCGTTATTTTGTGTGGGAGCCCGTCTTCAAGGCCCCCCTACCTTTCCACTGTTTAATTGGTGTGACAGGGACTGTCTCTCCTTCCACCTGGGGGCTCGTGGCTGGGTTGCCAGGTTTTGCCAGCCATGGTAGCGGTCTCCATCTAGGAGCTGGCTGCCAAAAGTGGAAGCTCCTGAATGTCTCAGGCACCCAACCTCCATTTAGCGATGCAGTTGTTAACTTCACACTACAGAAACTGTAGTCAATGCCAAGGGGAACAAGCCATGTGGCTCCTCGGATCTGTGGGAATGGAATCGGCTTCGCTAAAACACGATTTTCCAAATAACAGTTATTATATTATTGACAGAAGTGGTTGTGTCTG
>NW_027557329.1:0-5521 GCF_052425735.1 Oculina patagonica
CAAGATGACCAGATAAATACTGTTGATAATAATAGAAAGAGATGACATAATAATACCAGAACCTTAAGACATGAATATAAGATGAACAGGGGAGGATACTGATAATAAGAGATAATAATAAGACAAGACCACAAGATATGAGATACAGGGGATACAGTGTATGAATGAAACACCCTAGGATTCACATAATAAGATCTCGGAAACGAGAATGATGGAGAATACTAAAAATATAAATATTATTATTTACTTTGCTCGTTTCCGAGCCCTTAGAATACACATAATATATTTATATTTTCTATAATCTTATTATTCTGTATCTTAAAATCAAAGATCTTATTATTTGTGTCTTTCATTTATCTTTTCAGGAATCTTTTGGTCAACCCGCGTGCAAACGCGCCATGAAGCAGTTAATAAATATATAAATTAATTAAGTCACAACATAACTCTTATATTCATATCTTTGTAAGTCAAATTATTAGTATTATAACCTTTCCTGAGAAGATAGAACCGATTCAAAGATTGAAGGAATTAAACCTTTCATTAATGGAAATGATATTAATTATATGATTCTATTGGTAATTTGTAAGTCATAAACGGTTAATGGGTTAAGCACATAATAACTCACTTTATTGGCAAGGAAAATCATAATATTTTAACCGTTTATGTACGCCAGATAACACTTGACAAGGCTTTCCACAGAAGATAAAACCAGAAGACCAATAAAGAAGAGAATACTAAAGAATAATAATGAAGATAATAATATTATTTCAATTTCTTTATGGGATTAACCGGTGCTCACGGGCTTGTCATCAATGGAATGGCTTTTAAAATAATAGTATACTTAATATTTGGTATTGGCGATTGAATGTAAGCTCACTTAATAATATTATTTTAATGGCATGTTGGGGGAGCTATAAAGCAAATATTATGTTTAAAGTTAGCTCCCACAATAAAAGTTAAAGTTTATATTAATTTTGAGTGTTAACAGAGAAGCACATAATAAAATTATATATTAATTATTTCCGTGACATGACAACATCCTACATTAGAAAGTTAATATAATATTATGTCTTTCAAGAAGGTTCCAACAAAGAATATCAGAAAATAGTATTAAAATAAAAGAAAAAAGTTAATAATATTAATACTTTATTGTTGGTCTTTAACCGGTGAAAGTAAGAATGAAATTAAGGTGACATAATAAAAACTATCAAAAAGAAGATTAAAAGAATACAAATACAATAATATAATTATACTTTAAATTTAAATAATAGTATTATCCCAGCTATCGATAGGAAATTTAATAATAAAATATTAAGATTGTAATTGTAAGATCTCTTGCCACAATAATACACTGCACTTAATAATATAATACTAAATAATAAATCTTAATAATAATAATAAAATACCTAAGAAATCTATAATGATAAAGTTAATTCAGATAATGATTGTATGAAAATAAGATTAAAATATGATAGGAAATGAGAAATGTAATCTATAAAATATAAAAATAATAGTGTTATTATGTCCAACAAAGAAGTAAATAATAATATTATGGTGGAGTGCGCCAGTGGAGTGAACATAATAAAAATGAAAGTATTTCAACTGCACTCCACATAAAATACTATTATTTCCGCCAACCGCTCACCCGTGTAGAAGCTTAATATAATCATTCCAGCAAAAAGACGAGACACAAGATATTATTGTCATGCATTAATTAACTTAATAATTTCCAGCAGCTTTTGAACCTCGTTTGTGAGACATGAGAACAACTTATTAATGTAGAAAGTTACAATAATAATATTAATAAATTCATGCATATTTAAAGTTTAAGGTGAACAAAGAATACTAAAGAATAATTAACCTTTTGTATTTTAATAAGACTTGGAAGTAGCAAGAAGTGGATTTTACAGTGAGATGACATACTAAAAATAGAATTGATATTAAAAATAAAAGAAGAGATTAAAATAATAATATAATATTGTATGCCACTATAAACCTATTAAGATTTTATAACTTTCATTATTATTTTCTGGTATTCTTTAATATTATGATTGTAATTCTACTTTCTATGGATTTTATTATTTTATTAATATTAATATTTAATGCATATTTTAATATCTTACTTTATTCATATACACTTCTTGGATGAAAGCACTTAAGGTAATAAAATCTCATTAATAATTCTCCTATCTTAAGCCTATAAAGTGATGTCAGATTTTATTATCCTAAATGCAGTGAATTATTATTATTATTGTTTACGTGCCACAGCATTAATTATATTATTAAATTTCTATATCAGCTCTTATTATCTCACCAACAATATTCTTCTGTAAAATCCATTAATATTTAGTATTTTCTTGTCTTATTTTGTGTCATTCTATTATCTTATTAATATTGGACCTTCAGACGCTTGTGTAACCTGTAAATGATAATAAAATGACGAGATAATAATAAAGCTTTAAGATAATATCAGTTAATATTCTTTCATCTTCTTTCTCGATATCTTGGGTAACTTCAACACTCGTCTTCTCTCTATATCAAGGGTTTCCACATCAGACCTAGCGTTTATATTATCTGGATGTTATGGCCGCTAGAGATGTCACAATAATAGATTATAAAGTTAATATTCTTATCATTCTAGCGGCCCCAGACACGGATGATATGATTATATAATAGGTTTACAGTTACCAAAGACACTATTATTTCAGTTATATTTTGTATAGCTTTTGTAAGTCATAATATTAATATATTTTTATATTCTAAGGTTATTTCATTCATCTCTTCTCGGCTCGGAAACGAGCATAATATTATAATTGTATCTGTTAACACTCAAAAATACAATATTATTCTTATTTTGGTAGCGCGTGCAAACGCGGCATGGAAAGTAATAATATATTTTAATATTATTTTCTGTACCTTCATTTGGCTATCCGTGTCAATAGACTTTCTACCTTGTGGATCATGTCCGTCGTGCCTTTGACAACAGGATTTTATTATGCTACATCTGATTTCTTTGGAGGTTTAAGGTTGTCGTCCCTGTCATGGAGGGTGAATATGTTAATTTTAATATTTATTTTGGTAATTCACCCTCCACATAAAGAATAATATTATATTTTTAATACATTATTTTATTAATCAGTTTCTTTGGGGCATCCTCGTTTTCATGTCAATAAACCGCTTAAACACAATAATATATTTTATTTTTATGTCTTTCATCGTTTAAGCGGTTATGACACAATATTATACTATTATTATGCGAGTGAAGAGTGTTCACGATACACGAGCTACAAATAATAGAATAATATTATGCTACAGGTTATGCTTGTCACGCCTTATTCATCTGAGGAAAGGAAGGTTGACCGTGTACTGGCGAATCATTCTCTGAGTTCAACCGCCAGTCAAGGAAGGTCCAACATTCCCCTTTCCTTCTTTCCTGCTCTTGGGATTAGACCGCCAGGCGTGGACAGGATAAGATTGTAAGCCCTAAGACCACCCGATAGAAACGATAGGATGTTGTAAGGCATATAAACTCAAGATTTATTAACTGTAACCTTAGAATCACATCCTAGATCTAGAGGTGAATGAACATGATAACCGCTTCCAACTACCGGGATTATAAAGTCTAGAGGTGACAGAGTGGGGGAAAGGAGATACAAAATATGAATAATATAAATATTTTGTTTATTAATCTCCTTTCCACACAAGAATCCTGCATACAAAGAATTATTAATGTGTAACCTTCTAACCTTACAGGGAATGAGAATCCTAAGAATGAAAGGTTTTGATAGGGCATAAGCGGTGAGTCCAGAAGACGAGCCCACTAAACGGTTAAAATATTAATAAATTATCCCATTCGTCTTCTTGTAAACACTCTATCCTGATAATATCAACAATCTAACTTTTCTTATGTAAAATCTTCTTCAACTAAAAAGTCTACCAAAAACCACCAGAATATTTAATATTTTCTTATATCCGTCGGTACAGATTATTGATTGGGAAGCAGCAATGGATATAATAAATAAGAAAAATGAATAGAAACACAATATTATTATGTCTTTCATTAATGCTGCTTCCAAGCCCATGTGCATAAGATAATATTAACTTTATAAGCCTTTTGTAGGTTAGTTGTCTTAGGATATGCACATGGGCAACTGTATCCCATATTAAATCTAGAGGTGACATAATAATATCGTCCACAATCTATATCTGGAGTATCCTCACGGCATTAATAAGTTCTTGGCTGTAACCTCTAGACTCTTGTCCCAGTCCTGGAAAGACGACTACATTCTACCTTTCATTCAACCGATTCTTTGGTTAACAGCCCTTAAGTCAGATGCCACATCAAGGATTATTGTCCCAGATAACGCATGCCAGGAAGATACAATATGATAATATCAGATATTTTATTTATTATTCCCTCACACTCTTCCCGCGTTCTCGGTCATCGTGTGTTAAGGTGGATTATTCCTCACTTCCATGCCCGTTTCCGGGCTTCTAATCAATAAAATACTATAATAAAAGATGAATGAAATAATAACTTAATAATATTATATGATTTTATAAGGATTTTACAGTGTGTCACCTTTGGAAACAGAGATGAGAGATACACGAGAATATTGTAACTATTAAATTCCTGTAGCATAATATCTTTCATAAACTGTATCCTAAGAAAAGAAGCGGTTAAAATAATATCAGATTTTATGTGTATCTTTCTTATCTTACCGTCAGTTTCTAAAGCCTTTGGGATCTCGTTTGTCGTTACAGGAGTTAGTAAGTCAAATATTATCCTTACCGTGTCCTCCAGTCAAAGAAGCGGTTAACCTTTCCTTTTCCTTTCGTACACCATCAATCTCATGACTTTATCAACAGTATTTATCTGGTCATCTTGTTCTCGTGTCTTATGGTTGTATTATCTGTATCTTTGTGTCATCTGGTCTTCATGTCTTATTATCCCCAATCAATATCTTCCTGTATCTAAGTGGTCTATTTATTATCTGGTCTTGTTGTGTCATCTGGTCATCTTATCTTCTGGTCTATTGTGTCATCTTATATTCTCGTGCCTTATGGTTCTATCTTCTGGTCTTCTATTATTATCTGGTTCATTTGTCATCTTATTATCCCCGGTCTTCATTTGTCATCCCTTTATTATCTGTATCTTATTATGGTATCTTGTGTCTTCCTTTATGGTACAATATTTATGTGTCATCTCTTTATCTTCTATTATTCTATTATTATCTGTATCTTATTATGGTATCTTGTCTTCATGTCTTTCTTATCTGTATTTATCTGTATCTTCAATCTCATCTTATTATCAACAGTATCTTTCATTCGTATCTTGTATTCATGTCTTATTATGGTTCTGGTATCTTATTGTCATCTTATATTCATGTCTTAAGGTTCTGGTATTATTATGTCATCTCTTTCTATTATTATCTGTATCTTATTATCAACAGTATTTATCTTGTCTTCTGTATCTCTTTCTATTATTATTATGTATCAACAGTATTTATCTTGTCTTCTG
>NW_027557330.1:0-5538 GCF_052425735.1 Oculina patagonica
CGATTTCTATTCCCAGGGGGTACTCCGGGATCAAAGTGGCAGGGGATGATCGAATGGAGGCAAAACTCAGGACCCAAAAAGATCCCTAAGTCTCCCGACATTACCCAAAAAAATCCCTGGACCAAAAAAAAACGCCCAAAAAAATCCCTAGTCAAATTACCCCTAAATTGCCAAGGCCTTGGAAAAGAACTTTAAAATACCCAAAAAAATCCCCTATTTAAATCAAGTCACCCAAAAAAAAACCTGCCAAATTCTCCTACCCAAAAAAATCCCGGAATCGAAAATTTCGACCCCAAAAAAAATCCTTCACACATCCCCGTCACTTGGATCCCGGAGTACCCCCCTGGGTTTCTATTCATCCAACCATGTTTGTTTGTTTTTGTTTTTTTTGGGGGGGGGAGGGGGGCAGGTTCAGAAAAAGTGAAAAATGACCTCTCAACTCGGAAACGATTCATCACTGGGCAGTATTCCAATTCTTGTCCCATCTCAAACTAGGAGCAGTACGTGTAAGCCAAGTTGAGCCTGGAATTTTGATTTCTTCTTTTTGCAGCTTTGGCATGTTTATATGCGGTTTTCAGCTTCAACTGCTCCTGGGTTTCTGAGGATGGATCTTTTGTGATTTCTTTTACTTTTATTGAGTAGACATCTAATACAGCCACTAAATTGCACTCCCAGATCAAATCATACAACTTAGAATGCAGGTTTCAAGGTTCTTTTAATTTTAAACTGTTTGCGAATACATAGTTTGTTAAGTTGAATAGAGGGCACATTTTACACAGCAGCGGAATTTGGGCACGGACCCGTCACAATAATTTCCGGACCAAACCACTTTTGTGAAGAGAAACAGTCAAATCAAAGCAGGGCCATAGGCGCCTATGACCCTATTTTGATTTGACTGTTTCTCCCCAAATTTAAAGATTTTTGGTCCGGACCGTTTTTGTGACGAATTCGGTACCTAAATTTCTCTGCCGAGCTATTAGTGCATGAAGTGTAGGTCCTGTTCCTGGAAATTCGAAAGCAACAAAATCATACAATGTATACTAAAGCAAACAAAAACAAGTGAAAAAGCTGGATAGTACAGTTGGTTTAGCAAGAGAAAAAAAATACTGATCATATTATTAATATACTATAATTTCACATGCATGACTGTCTAAATGCTTTACAAAAGCTGTAAGATAAGTGATTTCAAGTTTTAAACCGACATGCCATAAAATTAATTATTATTTAGTCAGTGTGTCCATTTCTGAGGTGGCTCAGTCCAACAGGAACAAGAACCCTGCACCTTTTAATATTTATATCAGTATTTAAAATTTTCGTTTCATTTGGCTCTTCAAAATAGTTCGTGAGAAAAAGTACATCTGTAGCAATTATAAATTGAGCCTGCCGTAAATAGAAAACTACATGGTATAAATCAAATTTACCAAATATCAAAATTATGCTACACATTGCAATAGAAATATTTGACTTTCAGTCTTTGGGTTAATATAATTGTTGAAAATATTTTTAGTTAACAATTTTTAGTAGACTGCAAGCAGCCCCTAACTTCCCGGCTGGATCAATTAGGAAACACAAATTAAACTGACAATTTTGCTCTGGGCTTGTGTTTTTTTTACTCAGCAGGAAAATCAACAAAAGAGAATTACATCACAGTCTAGTCACGGGTATTCCAAGTCCAACTCTTGCATGTACAGTACTTAGTCTTGCTGTACTAAATACAATAAAGAGGCTTAGTGTAATACTTTAGTTAACAATAATAATTTAGTCAAACTTGCGAAATGTTACAAATTATATTTATTTAACTATTAACAGTTTGTACCGTGCTTTTGCTCAAACGAGATTCAACCGTACATCTGACAGTTATGTTTTTAAGCCTCTTCTAAATTAGATGGTTTAGAAGACCATAACACGTGCAGTAAAAGCAGGAGGACCACTTTGTAATTTAACACACAATCCCTTACTAAATAAATATAATTAACTATAAAGTATGGCACAGATTGTAAAATAAACGTTTTTCATAAAATGATTCATCACTGGGCAGTATTCCAATTCTTATCCTATCTCAAACTAGGAGCAGTACGTGTAAGCCAAGTTGAGCCTGGAATTTTGATTTCTTTTTTTGCAGCTTTGGCATGTTTATATGCGGTTTCAGCTTCAACTGCTCCTGGGTTTCTGAGGATGGATCTTTTGTGATTTCTTTTACTTTTATTGAGTAGACATCTAATACAGCCACTAAATTGCACTCCCAGATCAAATCATACAACTTAGAATACAGGTTTCAAGGTTCTTTTAATTTTAAACTTGTTTTGCGAATACATAGTTTGTTAAGTTGAATAGAGGCACATTTTACACAGCAGAGAAATTTGGGCACGGACCCGTCCCAATAATTTCCGGACCAAACCACATTTGTAGAGAAACGATCAAATCAAAACGGGGCCATAGGCGCCTATGAGCCTATTTTGATTTGACTGTTTCTCTACAAATTTAAAATGAATTTGGATGGGACCGTTTTATATGACGGGTCGGTACCCACATTACTCTGCCGTGTAAACATGCCTCAAGTGTAGGTCCTGTTCCTGGAAATTCGAAAGCAACAAAATCATACAATGTATACTAAAGCAAACAAAAACAAGTGAAAAAGCTGGATAGTACAGTTGGTTTAGCAAGAGAAAAAAAATACGGATCATATTATTAATATACTATAAATATTTCACATGCATGACTGTCTAAATGCTTTACAAAAGCTGTAAGATAAGTGATTTCAAGTTTTAAACCGACATGCCATAAAATTAATTATTACTGATCAGTGTGTCCATTTCTGAGGTGGCTCAGTCCAACAAGAACAAGAACCCTGCATCTTTTAATATTTATATCAGTATTTAAAATTTTCGTTTCATTTGGCTCTTCAAAATAGTTGGTAAGAAAAAAGTACATCTGTAGCAATTATAAATTGAGCCTGCCGTAAATAGAAAACTACATGGTATAAATCAAATTTACCAAGTATCAAAATTATGCTACACATTGCAATAGAAATATTTGACTTTCAGTCTTTGGGTTAATATAATTGTTAAAAATATTTTTAGTTAACAATTTTTAGTAGACTGCAAGCAGCCCCTAACTTCGCAACTGGATCAATTAGGAAACACAAATTAAACTGACAATTTTGCTCTGGGCTTGTGTTTTTTTTTTACTCAGCAGGAAAATCAGCAAAAGAGAATTACATCACAGTCTAGTCACGGGTATTCCAAGTCCAACTCTTGCATATACAGTACTTAGTCTTGCTGTATTAAATACAATAAAGAGGCTTAGTGTAATACTTTGGTTAACAATAATAATTTAGTCAAACTTGCGAAATGTTACAAATTATATTTATTTAACTATTAACAGTTTGTACCGTGCTTTTGCTCAAGCGAGATTCAACCGTACATCTGACAGTTATGTTTTTAAGCCTCTTCTAAATTAGATGGTTTAGAAGACCATAACACGTGCAGTAAAAGCAGGAGGACTACTTTGTAATTTAACACACAATCCCTTACTAAATAAATATAATTAGCTATAAAATATAGCACAAATTGTAAAATAAACGTTTTTCAAAAAATTACAAACAGTTTTTGAGATAAAAGACTAGTCATCAATTGCAATTGGAAGTTCTGGGTTCTAAGTGATGAGTGATGAATTCTGGGCTAGTTTCTGCCCTTCATTGTAAATAACTCTCTCCATTTCCGCTGCTATAATGTTACTTTAACTTCAGAAATGATTCTAAATTTTCTTCTTCAATGGCAGCTTCGAACGCTTCAAAGTCCTGGAGGGAAATGATCATACAAAACAAGATAAAAATAGAATTACCTCAAGTATGATTTCTACAAAAAAAGGAAATTATTTTTTTTTTCAGATTGATAACAAGACCCTATAAGGTCTAGCAGCAGTCATTTTAGGTTTCAGCATCCTAAGTGGTACCTATCCACAAATTTTTCCCCCTAAAAGGTAAGACAGACACCCCCATCATTTTTCATTAGAGGAGTGACTTTATACATTGGCTGTCAGTCAATGGCAATACCTTTAATTTTTTTTCCTGATTTTTTTAATTAATTTATTTTTTAAATTAGTACTTCCCTATACAGTAAATAACTTGTGAACTCCAAAGGGCACACTTTATTTGGGAATATTTCGTAAGTTGTTTTAATCAGTAGACTTGCACAAGTCATGTAAAAACAATTCTTGGCTACGCTCATTACCGGCGCTTGCATCTAAGCGTGAACACGAGCCGCCGAAACATGATCTAATTGGGTATCAAACATGGCATGTTTCGTCATGAAACATTGAAGTTTAGCAGACCGTAACGGCAACTTTCATGTTCAAAATGCTCACCATAAACACTGAGAACAGGCGAAACTTTGCACCAGAAGTGATTCAAGTGAACCTGCAAATGCATATCGACACAAATCAGGATCAATTTGTCGATGGAAGTCTTGATATCCAATCTTTCCGCCATTTAGACTGTTTCGAAACCGAAATGTGTTGAAGTTTCGGCGCGAAAGTTGCCGTTACGGTCTGCAAAACTTCAAACGTTTGATGACCAATCATGCCACGTTTGATACCCAATTAGATCATGTTTCGGCGGCTCGTGTTCACGCTTAGATGCAAGCGACGGTATTATAAAACTAATAGCAAAATATAGAACAGTGCTCAGGGCTGCAAATATTTTTTTTCACATGAAAGGACATAATTAGTATGTTCTACTAAGACACCATCTTGGTTGGATAAAGCAAAATTGTGGCCGGACATCACCAAAAACAAAGACCTTTATTTTCTTAAAATAACCAAGGTATCACTTTCCTAGCGATCTTTTTGCACTTAATTATTCATCGTTCCTGTAAAATGATTTACAATCAAAAAATTGTCCAGATATCATGTCTGTTAGCACACTCACACACCGTCGGACATGAGCAAATCTTGGTCGGCCAATGTCCGATGACCGACTGTTATTTGCAGCCCTGGTGCTGCTTTTAATGAGTGGAGCTCCTTGGCCGCCCGAAGGGCCGCAGAGCGGAGCTCCATAAACATAATGCACACATAGAAAAGTTGCATAGAAATAGGAGAAGGCATCCGTTTCATTTATCATGGTCATTTTGGCTAGCGCATGGTCTGCTGGCACGTCCGCTTAACAATGACAGTATTGCACAACAAAGTGGCTAACATCAAAAAACGTGGACATCCGAATAATTATGGTTAGGTGGCAGCTGTCAAAACAAGGGTATCTGCTGACCAGTATCACATGACCATATCCCAGGCTCAAGTTTCAGACCTCTCAACCTCAAAGCACTGGAAATCTGGAGATTGAGGTAAAAAAAATCTGGAGATTTCAGTAAAAGCCAGGAGATTGATCAACTGGCCAACAAAAATAGCTAAAAGAGGCCTAAAACCAGGCGCTTATCAATGACTTGTTACTCTGTTTACCACGAGATTTCTGTTTCTCATTGTGAGATTGAAGTGAAAACCGTGAGTCTGCTCACGACAAAATCGTGAGACTTGAGAGGTCTG
>NW_027557331.1:0-5517 GCF_052425735.1 Oculina patagonica
TCTAACCAACTGAGCTCCAAGAGACTCGTGGTGAGCTGGGCCATTTACTAGGTTGATATGTGACACGCGTCCTGCATACTGCTAGGAACCCATGGCCTCCCAGAGACCGGTTGGACGCTCAAACCAACTGAGCTACAAGAGACTCGTGGTGAGCTGGGCCATTCACATATCAACCTAGTAAATGGCCCAGCTCACCACGAGCCTCTCGTAGCTCAAATGGTTAGAGCTCCCAACCAGTATCTGGGAGGCCTCAGAATTTTCCTTTGTCCCATGCTCGTGTCATTGTTGGAAAATTCATCTTCATTATTTATTACCGAGTTTAAAATTTACCATCTTTATTATTTACTACACACTTGATGATTTCGACATTGCTGATCCTAGCAGTATGCAGGACGCGTGTCACTTCTCAACCTAGTAAATGGCCCGGCTAGCTCACCACGAGTCTCTCGTAGCTCAGTTGGTTAGAGCGTCCAACCGGTATCTGGGAGGCCATGGGTTCGATTCCCGTCGGAGACTCAGAATTTTTCTTTGTCCCATGCTCGTGTCATTGTTGAAAAATTCGTCTTCATTATTTATCACCGAGCTTAAAATTTACCATCTTTATTATTTACTACACACTTGATGATTTCGACATTGCTGATCCTAGCAGTATGCAGGACGCGTGTCACTTATCAACCAAGTAAATGGCCTAGCTCACCACGAGTCTCTCGTAGCTCAGTTGGTTAGAGCGCCCAACCGGTATCTGGGAGGCCATGGGTTCGATTCCCGTCGGAAACTCAGAATTTTTCTCTGTCCCACGCTCGTGTCATTGTTGAAAAATTCATTTTCATTGTTCCAACTTAGTTTTGTCATTTGTTGTCTGAATATTCTGACACAATCCGCTTTTCCGAACTTATCCCTGTGGTTCATTTTTTTCGTTTTAGTGCAATTTTTGTTTCAAAGAAAGACTGAAAAGATAACACCGGGGTTCAAAGAAAACGTAAGCGTATTTTAAAAAGGGTAAGTACTTCAGTTTCTGAGTGTTAACAGATATAAACGTCAGAAAGTGCTTGTTTTGATCATCGATGCATACGTACTACTGATTATCGTAAAATATAACTGGTGTAAGCGAAGATCGAGTCATAAAGGGCTTGGGGAAAAGTTTTACCCGTGATATAGATGCAAGTAAGTTGAGCGCTGCTCAGCATCATGTTCAGCAGTAACAATGAGAAAAACATCGTAAAAGTGACTGCAAAAGCAAAAACAATTCACCATTAATGTTAGTCGATATCGGGGCGACCGGCTTTGTAAATAGTAGGTAAATAAGCGCGTGTGTTGTTGTTGTTAGGGTAAGCAGCTATGTAAAGTGAACAACAGTAGTACATTATGAGCTTTTTCCTGCTCCTTGTTTGTATCACTAAGGGTCACGATCCGCGGGTCCCTTGGAATTGCAAAGTAAAAAGAAATAAGATGAAGAATGGGTTATACTGATTAGAATGACTACACCATATACAATACAATGCACACTGCCTATGTGACTGTGAATTGTAGGAATCGCTCTGGTCAACGTTTGTTGTTGAGATTGGATACAACATTGCGTGATGCATTGGTTAACTAACAAATAACCGTAAGTCATACATAAGGTCTGCAGTGATTAAGACAGCGGTTTCTGCCTGAGGGATTGTAAACAGCAGTAGCCCAAGCGTATGGAAATGGCGTCACCGTTCGAATTGCTCCCGCGTACTGGCAGCTACTGGCGCTAAATTTACGCGGGATGATGGCGTATAAAATTCGGTTGGGTTTCGTTTTTTCTTCTTCGTAGTCGCAAACCTGCATGTTGATTGATAGGTTGTAGACGTTTCTTGTTTTCAATTGGGGGCAGGGTGGGCGCTTATGTGAAATAAATCTGTCTACATCCGGGTGGAAGCAAAAAGTCGAAAAAAGAGCGATCGAAAAAAGTGTTGGAATATTTTTTGTATGTTTGCAATTTAAAGCTCCATCTCATTTGGATATCCATTAATCTATTATTCACACTTGATGCTATACTTTGTACCTTCTACCTTCTTTTGCAAAACAACAGGACCCCGCATCAGGCAAAGATTCCGGAAAGATTCCGGTATTCACTCACTCAATTTTTTGCATTTCACAATTGCCGGTGTCACAGCGGAATTTGTCCGGATCTGCGTTCTATTTAACCACTGTCTACACGCTTGCGCAGGCAGCTACTGAATAGCCGACAAAATAGCCGAGAATATTAAACACACAACAGTAAATGTGTTTTTACACTTTCGGTATAAGAATAATTATCATACCGTGAACACGTATTTACTCTAGTTTCACAACTAATTCAAAGAAGGGATAAAACTCGCGTTTGCGCTTTTTGTGAAAATCTTTTTATTTCAAGTTAACAACTTTTAACGAAGCTTATGTTACAAAAAACACTTCTTACGCTGAAAAAGTCGAGAAAACTGCTCTTTGTTTTATCGGCAAGCGAAAAACTGTTTAATTAATCTCGGAAGCTATTTAGAAGAAATCTATTGTCTAGAGTAAAAGTCGAGAAAACTTCTCTTTGTTTTATCGGCAAGGGAAAAACTATTTTAATGTCGGAAGCTATTTAGAAAAAATCTATTGTCTAAAGTAAAAACAAAAAGAAAACAATGTAATTAGTGTCCAGTAATCTTATTGTCCTGTATCTTTTCAGGTTTTTGTAAATTCACTCAACCGAACATTTATTCTAATAAACTAACTTGACACTGGGACTTGTTAGCCGAACATTGTTTATTATAATTTCAGACGTATACACCAAACTAACAAAAAAAGCAATTGTACGCAATTTGGTTCTGCACTTTAGCCTAGGATCAACAAAAATGACACTTGATTTTCGATTGGAAAACGTTGCTTCGGGCCGTGTTGAGAATAACATAGATTTTCCAATGCGCATGCATGCTGTGTTTGGTAAACACCGAGACTTACCTTGTCTATTTCGTCTTTTCAATGTTCATGAAATATTCGTATTAACATTTAATCGTCTTTTCTTTTATTCGTTTAAGACTCCAGGAGTACGATAGCGAAGTATGATCACTTTTGACGGGGGGTCAAAATTCGCGAAGATGGGACAAAATCCGCTAGCAAATATTGACTCCCGGGGGTCCATATCTGCTAGCGGATTTTGACCGGGGTCATTATCCGCTAGCGGATTTTGACCAGGGGGACAAAATCCAGGGGGGTCAAAATCGGCTAGGACACCGGTATTTATTCAGCGTTTTCTGTTATGAACAGAGCCGTTTCCGCGTACTATTTTTGGTTACAAAAGATTTTTTCGGTTATCCATTACTATACAAAGAGTTTTGGAGACAACAATTGGTTACATTGCCTCTTCTGTTGTTTACACACGGGCGGCTTCACCTACAGATAAGAAAAGTTCTGACAATAGAAAGATTTCGGTTCGCATTTGTACGTATAAAACAAAATGTAAGTGTGAGAAGCCGTTCAAACATCCCCGGCCCACGTGAACGCCTTTAGCTAGGCGTCTTGTTGAACTGGAAGCAAAAAATAGGAAATCTTCTTAAAAATCTTCTTAAAATAGGAAATACTTCACATGTTACTTCGAATACGTCAGCAGATATTGCGGCTGTTTGAGTCATTTTCTTTGTAGGAAATTCAATTATTTGGGTCGCTTGTTCTAACCTGTATTCTCGTGGTTTTGTTTAAGCCCCTGGTTTCCCTCTGCTTATCGCAATTTACTTCTCTTACTTGCAACCGATAAAACGTAAACAAAAATTGGCCTGATTGGCTTGTCACTAAACAGTTGACTGAATTGTCTTCTGTGAAAAATTCCTAAATGACCAAAAATTTTAAATGCTAGAGTAACTGTTCATTCAATCATTGCGGACATGGAATTTCAATATACGCTACTTTAAAATTACGAGTAACCATAGGAGCAAAAATTAATATTCAAGAACTGAGCTTTATCTTAGCATTTGTAGTTTGAGTCAGTGACATAATTGCTTTGCTTACTCGAACGATTATAATATTTAAAAAAAAAACACAGAGTACTAAGTAGAGGGATATAAGTTATTTGCTCAAATTTTAGCTTTTCGTGTTTCCGGCGTGAAATGCCAAAATCTACGAAATGTAAAGAACAGTTTAGAGGCCAAATAGATAGCCCGCATTGGTAGACAGGTATAGCTCCGAAGTCAATTCGTGTGAATCTATCGAATATTTTCTTTTCAGATTTTGCTATTAAAATTAAAACAGTTCTTGTTAAACATATATGGGAGCGGTATGCTTTTTGAAGTTTCGATTCATTCAGCATTGCTACATTTTTACAACGTGCTTGGCTATAGTTCATAATTGAAACGCCCCAAATTGCTAAAACGTTCATCATAGAATTAATTTGGCCGCTAGGGACTAGAACAGAGTTAACGCTGGATCGATACATATTTTAGGCTCGGTAATATATTGACCTTTTTTTTTTAATGAATAAAGTTTTGGCATGCTGAGCACATTTTTGCCATCAAAACTAGAATCTTCCATTTCATTTCCATAAAAGAAAAACTATTTCACGAGTCATTGAGAAAAGCAATCTTTAGAGCTCGAGTGAGAATATAAAAACAAAAAAAACAGCTGAGTTGTTGACTTTGTTTTGTTCTACGTGTGCTACTGATTAACTTTGTACGTTCATGCATCGCGGCGTTCGTTTAAGAGCTTGTCCAAGGGATATAGACACCAAGTGACGTATCCATCACGGTAATCTCGCCATATACCTCTCTTTCTGAACAAATGTCATCACTGAATTAAACACTTAACACAATCAAGTCACCTGGATCGCAAACAATGCTACCACCCTATTTTGCTATCAGCAAGGGCGCCTCCTACAATCTCTTTGAAAACTATGGCCTCTTAAGGACGTTATATAGCAAAGGTATTTCGCGGAACTGACTGAAAATCTGCGGAATTTAAAGGGGCGTAAGTTGCTGTTTACTTTTTTAGTTTGCACAAGCAAACGAATAATTTAATTCACTGGCTCTGTGTATTTGTTTTGTAAGACCATTCAACAGTCTTCCTGTTACAGCCTCTTCACCGAAACCAAACGGCATAATTCCACTTCAAGTTTTAGGGTAAAACCTCTTGAAAATTAGTTTACACTACATTTAGCCGTGTCAACACTGACTGAGGTGTTTCAGGAGAATGGCTGGTGTATGTATGAGGTAGTTCTTGTGAACACAAGAGATTCAAGTGTGGGATAGAAATTATTTTGTTGCTTCATTCCAAGCACACCAGAATACATCGGTACGATAAACATCATTTCAGTAGAATGATTCATCCGATCTGAGATTATTAAACACTAAATTTTCGGTGGCCTCTGTCCACCTTCATCAGAGTATTGAAAAATGAGTTCGTTATAATATTAGCGCGCGCTAATTTTTCAATACTCTGATGAAGGTGGACAGAAGACTTTGAAAATTTAGTGTTTAATAATCTCAGATCAGATGAATCCTTCTACTGAAATTACATCTACCGATCGCCACAGACAAA
>NW_027557332.1:0-5503 GCF_052425735.1 Oculina patagonica
CGGACAAATTCAGACGACTTGTACGTCTAAAATCTCACCAGTCCCGTTTTCACACTAAGACAACTTGTCCGTCTCAGACGATTTTTCCGTCTCTAGTAAGAAAACGGCCATAAGAATTTTTTTCCGAAACCGCCCTTTTGTCATTTAAGCCATAGTCGTCAGTTTACCTTCGTGCATCGAAATTGACTGATTACTCTTAATTGTTGTTATGGTTTTTAGTTTTTTTTTTTATCGGCCTACTCACATTTTTTGCTTCGCTTTCTTCCAATTTTAAGTTCAATGAATTCGACTTTCTCCAATAAAAAATTACAATTGCGCGATATGTCGGCAGATCCTCAAATAATGATAGCACATTTCCCTTACACTTGTTTAATTCCTCTATTTAGCCTTTATTTATATATACGCCTTTGCGTATAAATCTATTTTTTCTTCCAGTTTACTTCTTAATTTACTTCTAATTAATACCATTTACAAAACGAATTTCCATTTAATTATTAAACAAGAAGACTATCAAGCATATTCAACTCATCAACAAGCGAATGAACTGACAATCGCTTGATCGCTACAAGATGTATCTCCCTTGTTTACTTATAATACGTTTTTCAACATTTTCATTTAACAATGAAAACGTCTTCCTTTTAACACATTAGCAGAGAACAAACAAACTGCCAGCCTAACATCCAAAATTTAAAAAGAAGATTTTTTTATCGACTTGGTATTAGTCTCATGAAGATTTGTTCGCTTTTGAGATTGAACTTCTGATCCTCTTTTCCGTTATCAGAATCATTTTTATTCATATGGAAGCAATTTGTAAACTTATTTTATTATAAACAGCCACTGTGTTATTGAGTTAATGTGAGCACCTCCTCTTTAGTTAATTGTTTCGTTTCATTTGCTCCTGAGATCAAAGTGAATATTAAGGTTCGTTATTGGCTGAAATCATTTGTTTCCTGGGCATCCGTTCCTTTGATGCACTCTACCGAACGTTTGTCTCATTTTTATTTTAAAATTTGTTTTCAGCTTACATAATTTTCATTTGCAAAAGTGAAAAAAAAGCCGGTGCGAAACTGACTAATTCACTACAAAGAAATATATCGACTTGGCATACGAAAGAGGTGGCCGCTTGCAAAACCCAAGTGAATTTCCAAATCATCATCCATCTGTCTGTTTATTTACATTTAAAGATCTAAACATCGCCAAGCAGACAGGTCAAGGGTACATTTCCTTAACAATACAACGTTCAAGTAGAAGGAACACTGAACGCAAAAAGAAAAGTAACACATATTTTTTTCTAAGAATAAAATGAAAGGTTCGTTCAGAAGCCATGTGAGCTTATAAAAAATAAGATTTGAACATAGCACATTAAGCGTTAAGGCACTTATTTTTAATTTGCATTATTTATTTTGTAAGAACAAGTCAAATGATGGCATCTTCTCAACGAAAACTCCAAACATTACTCACTAATCTTTTTTTTTTTTCGTTATAACTAAGCGATAATGGGTTTTACTCGACAATAGCTCCGCCTGACGTGCGCCCAAAACAACTGTAGTTTCATCTTAAGTGAAATTTTTCCTCTTTAAAAATATGTTTTCGAATTTTTGGAATTTCTTTTCAGCTCAACTTTAAAAATTTTGTTATTTATGCAGTACTAATAACCTAATTGTCTCTAATGAGGGTGTATGCGACCAGGACATCGTAGCAAGGATCGGGAAGGCCACAACTGCATTTCATATCCTAAGACCAATATGGAGATCACGTGCAATCTCAGTGAAGACCAAGCTTCGAATCTTCAATACCAATGTGAAGAGTGTTCTTCTGTATGCCTGTGAAACATGGCGTGTCACCGAAGCCTCCAACAACAGGATACAGACCTTCGTCGGCCGTTGTCTCCGACATATCCACCGAGTTCGATGGCAAGATAAAGTCAGAAATGAAGATCTATGGAAGAGAGCAGAACAACAACCTCTCCACCTGCAAGTCAGGAAAAGGAAATGGCGCTGGCTAGGCCATACGCTGAGAAAGCCATCTGCCAATGTCACCAGGCATGCCCTTCGATGGACACCTCAGGGTAAAAGGAACCGAGGAAGGCCTAAAACAACATGGAGAAGATCAACTGAGGCTGAAGTACAACAGACTGGGATGAGTTGGAACCAACTGGAAAAAGTGGCCGAGGACAGGGGAAGATGGAGATCTCTGGTGGACGACCTATGTTCCACAGGAACTTAAGGGTTTAAGTCAAGTAAGTCATAACCTAATAGTCTGAATACAAGAAATCTTCGACACACCGTAAACAAGTCACTTTTGAATACAATTTGGAGATAGAAACAATCCTTACCACTACAGCGGGAAATGTTGGAGTTAGGATGCCTTCCAGCCCAAAAAAATACCTTAAATGAATTGCCGATCTGTAGGAAAATCGCTCCGTTAAAAGAGGACAAGTAGAGCCAAGTCTGATCTAGCAAGGAACCAGCTCTATCAGAAGTGACATCGAACAAAATTATTTAATTTCACCTGTTCGGTTGGGAAGATGTTTCTTGCCATCTGCCCTGTGCTTCTTTCCCAATGAGTCAATCATAAAAGCACTGTTTAATGCAAAGAGCTTCCGCGGAAACTTCAACTCGGAGTGACAAGAGATAAAGTGGGTAAATTAATTAAAAAAGTACGTCGAAAATACATGTATAGAAACAGGCGCGCAAATTGGAATGATTTCAATTGTAACCAGTGGTGAATCTTTGTTATCTACATTAGCTTGCTGCAAATGGCAACACATATTTTTTTCAAATAAAAGGAACTTGCGAAGAAAGGAGAGTAACTGAAACATTTAAAAATTAGCGCGCTTACGACAAAAAGTACCCTATTAACGAGTAAATTTGCGAGAGAAATATTTAAAGTTTATAGTAACTTATTTTTACGATTGAATAAAAAAACGATAATTGCTGATATTTTTAAAAGATAACATAAAAGGTTCGCAAAGAAGCCGATTTTACTAATAATAATAATAATAATAATAATAATAACAAAAATACTATTAGAACATGGCCGAAAACTGTATAATCAATGATGTTGGTTTTAAATACCGAGCAAACATGCCCAAAAGTAATTTGCTTTTAGTTTTCTTGTAAGAACAAGTCAAAAGATGGTAGATTTTTTTACCAACACTCAAAAAACTTTTCTCGCTAACGTTTGTAATTCACTCCTATAAATTATAAAGTCACCTTTTTATTCGGTTTCAATAATTACCGAGTCTATTTTTTTCTTGCAAATTTCATACCTCGATCCCTTTTCGATCATGATAATACTATATTATTCAATTCGAGCCTGCAAAATTTTTCTTCAGTTTAAACTACTTTCCTTTCTAAACAATTTTCTTGTATTGGAAAAAAAATGAGATTTCAATTTGCCAGATGGTCCTCTTAAACGGAGAGATTCTTCTTCACATCGACAATTCAGTTAAGTTTTTTCTGGGTCTAATGGCCTCTTAACCAGACAGAGAATGCCAACGTTTCACTGTTTATTCAAAAGTGACTTGTGTACGGTCAGTCGAAGATCTCTTTATTTTAGAGAAGAAGGTTTTGATAACTGCATAAATAACTAAATTTTCAAAGCTGAACTGAAGAGAAATTCAATAAATGCGAAACCATCTTTCTAAAATTTCTCGCTTACGTTTCTAATTCAATCGTATAGGCCACCTTTTTAAATCGCTTTTTATTATTACTAAGTTTAAATTTTTGTCTCGCAAATTTACCTCGATCCCCGTTTGTTAATACCATATTATTGATCTCTGGTCCGCGGGACAACAAACAAACGAAGCCACAAAGAACAATTACCAAACAATTATCAAAGATTTGCCGATATCGTATGCAGCAGGAGGGCATTTTGCGGGCGCATGCGTGCAACCGCTGTACAAAGACCGCGTGATCTTGAGAATAAAAATGGCGCGGAAGATTCAAACTTTGTTTTTTGTACTGTTTATCGTCACATAATTTAATATAGACGTAAATTTTGCTAAGAAAAAGTGTTTTGTGTGTGGCAAGGCTCTTATAAAGCAGATTTTCTGGCCTGCTTCGGGATCGTTGTTGAAAATAATGAGAAAAAATGTGGGACAGGTAGGAAAGCCTTCACCGACAAAAATCAAACAGGCCGTAAAAAGAGGAAAACATTTATTCGTGTGCTAGAGTGTGATATATTAGGATCAAAACTTCACATCAAATTAATTGCTGTAATACAAGCAGAGTGCGAGCAATATTATAGCTTGTCGGGAGATTTTTTGCCTAAAGGGACGGCCACCAAAGAAAAGGGTTTTCCCTGAGGGGAAAGACATGTTTGGGTGTTCTGCACATGATAATGCAGCTCACTGATGACTCTAAAGCAAGGCCAACTTGCCCTCGACTGGCAAACAGGGTTTCCTGGAACAAGAACTGCAGTTCTTTAAATCACATTTAGGCGACACAGAAGTAAAACAGTCGTTATAACAGAACGAACATCAATCTTAAAGAAACAAACGTTGAAATGAAAATTTGAAAATAACATTGTTTATAGTTAAAAATTATTTCTTAAGACATTTTATGCAGCAGTTATTAGAACGTTTCTGAAAAATATATATATCGCTTGTTCGTTTCTTGCTATTTTTTGACTGGTGATCAAGGCTAGATTTTTGATAAAGGAGCCAAAAATGTACTAATTAACATAGTAAAATGTAAACAAATAGTCT
The DNA here is from genome assembly GCF_052425735.1 of Oculina patagonica. Taxonomy (NCBI): domain Eukaryota; kingdom Metazoa; phylum Cnidaria; class Anthozoa; order Scleractinia; family Oculinidae; genus Oculina; species Oculina patagonica. The sequence goes on from NW_027557332.1 coordinate 4,712, forward strand.
ACCAGCAAAGAATTACCATAACACATTAAAATTAAGACCGATCTCAGTAATTCTTTTCTTGTTCAACAGAATAATTGTGGTACATCGAAATGTGAAGTTATTTTGACCAATGCTTAAGTTTAAGGAAAGAATCACAAACGATAGTTTCTCTGTTAGAATAAACCAGCGAGAACGTACGTTAAAGAAAGCTAAAAATTACCACAATAGACCATTTTTTAACGCTACCTTCGCAGCATTAGACGATTGCTCAAGTACTTCAGGCTCCATATATCATCGGTAGACGCTGGAGATCAAGGTTAGATTTTGAGATCTTTGCATCGTGGAAACGATGAAATTGCAGTTTTATGAAAAATCTGAACAAAATCATGACCACTCGCTCAAACCCGGGATACTTGATTATAACATCGTATAGTTAAAACTGTTGTTTTATACTTTAGTACTAAGCAGCCGTAGCGCTTTGTCCGTTTAGATCTCCCAGCTATTAAAAACATGGGCAAGGTATTACGGTTCTCGACATTCGGTCGCCATTTTGTCCACGCGCAATGTTTAATACACATAGCCAAAGTCGATCAGATAAACGGCACGCCGACACCAAAGTATGCTTGTTGTTGTCAGAAGATAAAGCAAGGACTCTTAGTATCGTATACAGCAAATAAAACTTAAAACACCTTTTATTTTGAGCTGAAAATTAGGCCATAAATTGTGAAAAATATGTAAACAATCGATAGCAGAACTTCTCTGTCGTGCGCACTAGCCCATATCGACGCATGCGCACGCAAAATGCCCTCCTGC
>NW_027557333.1:0-5477 GCF_052425735.1 Oculina patagonica
TTAAAAAAGAACAACAAAACCTCATTAGCATTGTTAGCCTATTCAGGGAAGATAACTGAGACAAAATTACCTACCATAACTAAATTACAAGAATCATAAAAAGTGCTTTCTTACTTAAGCTCTACAAGGTCTGCCTTGAACTGCTCTGGTTTTAACGATGTCTGAGGCAAACGCAGTCCACTGCGCAGTAAAGAGTAAAGCCCAGCATACAGACAGGACAGTGTGTCTTCAGTTACAGTGTCTGACTGAAGTCTCTGAAGTAAACCATCCTCAGGAAGCTTGCCCTCAAGAACTGAGACAATGACTGAAAAGAATAGAAAAACCTGTCAGCTACATGTAAATAGATCCTCAATCCGGAACTTTGAATTCAGAAATGGAGAATTGAAGGCAAAAGCTAAAAACACACCTTTTTCATCCCGCATTTTTATCATAGTTGTTTTTGAATTATATTTTATTTTTAATAATTGTAATTTTAGCTTTTTAAAATCATTGTAAGTTTACCTTTAATTGTACCTTTAGCTTTTTAAATTCATTGTAAGTTTACTCTTAATTGTAATTTTAGTTTTTAGCTTTTTTATTCCGTTTTTAATCTTGTAAAATTAAATGCACATTTGAACATTTTATATATGAAGTTTGCGCACTATAAATGTTATCATTATTATTATTATTAAAATCTTGAATTCTAATGGTTAGCACATTGGAATCTAGAACTCATGAGGGTTCTGCATTTAGGTGCTAGCCAGGGTCATTGTCAAGCCTGTAGGGAGGCTGGTGCGAGGGGTATGACCAAAGCCCCCCTCTCTGCCTCCGCATGAGCTATCTAAGTCTGCACCTGTTGACCGACGGCTCAAAAGAAAGGTGAATTTTTGAAAATATAAGGGACTAAAATGGTAGTGCCTGTACCTCAATTCACTAACTGGTGTAGTTTGGAAGTGAATTCCAATGAGTCGCAATTTCGAGCCCTAGATCATACATGTAGAACTGTGAGTCTCAAGAGTTAAGGGCAAATATCTTCAAAATTGTTTGCTAACTGGTGAAGATGTGAATTAAAACCATTTGAAGACAAGCTTAAACCGTAATCAACAAGATCACAGAAACTCACTCGAATGTGACAGGGATGCTCTATGCTCTAGCTTGGATGATCTTTACATAATGCAGTAAGAGTCGTGAAGCATTGTCACGGTTTTTGGATATGTTTTGAATGAAATAAATGTGACTGTTTTAATGTATTTCTTTGCCAGCTAAATTTGAGGTTAGATTACAGTGTAAGCTTATAAAGTTCTCGGTCAAAGTATTGGAAAAGTAGGTGGCGAAATCACGTGAAGTAGCTGGCGAGTTTCACCGGCCGCCGGCTCTTATTGAAAACCCTGATGATGGAAGGTTGAAGCTTTAATTAGTGGTATAGACTTACATATTTCATCTTTGTCAACAAAGACAACATCAACTGCTCTACAGTAAACACCCGCGTGTAAGAACCTACAATTTTCTAAGTTTGGCAAGATAGGTTCTTGTATTTGGGGGTAGTTATTGGTAATTTAGGCTAAGTAGGTTCTTAATAAGGTTCTTAATTTCTAAGGAGGAGCCATAGTTTTTGATTGTACGAGATTAATGGGTTTGGTCCTTCATTATACAGCATTTATTCATAACTGTATTGCTTCAAGCCTCATGCAAGGTCCAAAGAAGACAATTACAGTCTATGTGAATCTGTCTTTTCTTGATTTGTAAATACAGTTTGGGATGTTCTGTTAAAAATGTTCATAAAAATTTTCTATAACCCACATATAAGAACCTGCTGAAATTTGCTTAGCTAAACAGGTTCTTATATTTTGGGGTATTAAAATGGCAAATTTCTGCCAGCAGGTTCTTAAGCCACTAGCAGGGCTCACCAAAACCCGTCCGGTCGTCCGGGACAAGTAGATTTTCCTGTCGGGCAAGTGTCTTTTCATGCTCACTTGCCTGATGTGCAAGAGCCCAGCAGGCAAACCATCAATTAACTTTATTTCTAAAACAAAGATTTTAAAACAAAGCAGTATATTTTTGGCCTATTTGTCATGGGTAATCAAAGGTTATAAATGAACTTTTACAAAAACTAAAGGGAGCTTAAATAAACATGCAGGCTACTTTAAGACCTTCATTTTTGGTTCTTATTTTCTATAGAATCAGTCACCCAAAAAAAGTAAGGCCAAACAGCAATTATAATGCATCAACAAATTGTTCCAAACAACGATTTGATTCGAAATGGTTCTCAATGGTTTTCGGATTTGTTGAATGTGTTGCCAATGTCTCAAAACACATTCCAAGTGTTTTGCAACAGTTTTGAAATGGTTTTCAATGGAATTTTCAATTTATTGAAGAGGTCATTGAAATGTGTTGTCAACGTTGACAAAACACATTGACAATGTTTTCATAATGCATTCTCTGACTCAATGTTTGAAAATGCATTGAAAAATGAAATGGTATAATGGTTGTTTCCCATAAGGGTCGTTATCACAAATAGGGTCAAAATTTTCCTGGTGTTTTCATGAATTATTAATAAGTTTAAGAACCCAGGCAAGGAGAAAAAGTGTCCGGGCTAGCACAATTTGAGAGTTACTTGCCCCATGGGCAAGCTGGAATTCAAGTTTTTGTCGAGCCCTGACTAGGTTCTTACACGCGGGTGTTTACTGCAATCACCCCCTACCTCCACCCAAGGCTGCATTCGTGCAAGTAATGCCAAAGATCTTCAGCATGGGTCTCAGCCTTTTTCAATACGATCCTCAGTAAAATCTTGGCGTATACTTGGCAAATCTTTTGGCGTGAGCTTCGCTTGGAATGCACCTTGGTTCGTGGGCAAGCACCTTTACTTTTACAGTGCCTTTAATTCCAACCAGGAATATATTGGGTACTGATGGCCTGTTTTTATGTGTGACCAGAAAAATGCTGAGTGGGGAGGGGTAGCCTTGTAATGGACTAGCATCACATCTAGGAGGAATTAGCAATACTCCTACTTGCTTCATTGGGCAGTTCCAGAAAATATCCATACACCACGACGGACGGCTTTTTGGAATTCCGAGGGCAAGGGGGGTTCTTTGAACTGGAATTCCGAGGGCATGGGGGGGATACTTACGATTGGAATTCCGAAGGCATGGGGGAGTTCCAGATCTTGGATTTCCAGAGGAGACAGACAAAAGTGTGTTCCTTGAAATGCAAATTTTGTGGATTACTCATTTGTAAGTAAAGCCCAAACTGACGACCGCGTCGCAGAAGCAGGATACAAGAAGATACAAGACAAGTGTCGATCGATCAGGCGTGTGTTTGCGTTCATTTACAAAAGAAAACCAATAAAATGTGGGTTGTACATCAAGTTCCAGAGGCCTTAACGTTGATGAATGTCTTCATTCACTCTTTTTCTTGTCAAAGCGGATCCACAACATATTCAGCACATTCAGTGGAGCGCGAAACTATTTTGCCTCGCTTCGAGACACCATTTTGAAGCACGTGGGATTGGGAGCGACTGCTGACCCCGAAGGCTCAAATTCAAGATGGCGGAAATGTCAGTGCACTCGATCGTATTATCTTCCGAAAGTACACATGTACATAACACGATATTGTTATTTTAATGTTCTGTAACAGTTTGGGGCAATGTTAAGTTAATGTAGGTTGTATCTGTTGAACAAGAGTAAGGAGAAAACTCTTAATTTTTTTTCACATTTTCATCCCAGCCTCTGTTACAGATCGTGAGATCGTGAGATCGAGTCATTTGAAATAATTTGATGTAAAATACGCCAAATTGGGCATATTTGCGAACCCTGCCAGGAATTGGGGGGGGGGGGGGGTTAAGGATTATGGAATTCCGAGGGCATGGGGGGTAACGCATTTTGGAATTTTTGAAGACAAGGGGGGGTTAAAATATTGAAGCCGTCCGTCGTGGTGTATGGATATTTTCTGGAATTGCCCATTCTACAGAAACCAGGATGACTTTTCTGTGCTGCCTTCACCTTCAATTTTAAACTATTTAAATCGCTACATCTCCTTCTGCTCATCATAAGGACCATCAATCATTCACAAATCCCAGTGTATGGAGTCACCCTCTGATGTGGAAGAACTCATTCTTTTCCCAGCCCTGAGGAATTCATATTTGCAGCATGGTCCCTGAGAGTGCAGAGAACATAACAACTCAAGCCGCCTAGGCCTTATCATCCAGATTCAAACGTGGTAGGATTTCCGTACCACCACAAAATTCATACTAAACATACAGCTACTGAAGCCTCGTAGATGCATAAGCTTAATTTTTGCCCCTTGACAGGCCAAATGCTTACCACTATTCTTGAGCAACTTACCTTGCAAAATCTTTCTAAATAAAGCTTTATCTATCGAGGTTAGATGTGGTATCATTCGCCTTATTTCATCTGGAATTCTTGGTCCAACAAACAACGTATTTTCCGTCAAAGGAATCGTAGAACTGGCGCGTTCACGCGCCATCTTGGATTTCACCCTCGCCCCAGACTCGCCCAGAAACCACAACGAAAGCGGCGGCGAAAGAATGGAACCTAATAGGTAACGACGAACGCTCGAGCCACCCCTCCCCCAACTGTCTGCAAATGTATTGTGTTACTTTGTGTTGTATTATATCCTCACTGTCTACTACTAAACACATCATGAAACTAAGTTATGGGAGGGAGATCCGCGGATTGTTGTGTAAAGAGGTAGACAGCGAGGATGGCCATAGGGACGTGAGGAAATGTCAACCAACACCAGGGGAGGAGGGTAGGGCGAACCTTGATCCGTCGTCTAGCTCGGCGGTCGCTGTGACACAGTGAAATCAAAGCTACGCGGTCTATTATACGGGGAGCCCGCAATGCAGCAATGCATCCCTAGGGACCGCGGAGTATTTAAATAGTCTAGTTGTTTCATGATGCGTTAATTAATTATTCAGTGAGAATAGTAGCCAATAAATGCATCAATTAAAGTAACTGAAATTTAAATGCTCTCTTCACTTTCTAAGAGCGGAGGTGAGATAAAACAAACCACAACGTCACCAAATTCTCATATTAGTATCCCTCTCTTGTATGAGCCTAATATAGCGATTGACAAGACGAGGATATTTTTTATAATTTCTCGGAGTGGGAAAATAATTTATAAAAACACATTTTATAAATGTATTCATGTAGTCATGGTTACTATCGTACATTTCACTGAATGAAACTATGTTATATCTATTATAAGTAACTTTTGCGACGTTAAAAAAGCATACAAATGAACATTTTGTGAAATAACACCAAAGAGATTATAACAGCCAAAAAGAAATAAGCATGGTTAAGACTGGAGAGAATTGAGGAGGCGATTTCGAACAGTGAATGTTTTAAAAAATGGCTTCGTCCTTTCGTGATTCTTTGCTGTGAAGAGCACATTTCAAACCAAAACAGTGAGAATTTTTATAAAGTGCCCAGCCCCCTGGCGAGCGTTCATAAATCTTTTAATCCAACGACAAGAAAACA
>NW_027557334.1:0-14548 GCF_052425735.1 Oculina patagonica
ATAACCTTCATCTTTTATATATAAGCTATGTTAGGTTTCTGATAAGTACTACAAATATTTATTACTTGCTCCCACAATTATAATATCAGACAACTGTCCAATCATTGCTGAACAAGTTGTGATCTTCTCATTATGTCACTGGCCACCCTAGCAACAGTAAAATCTGTTAAAAGCACCCTTAATACTCGCTTTAAGTGCTTCTAACTTAAAAACGAGCACGGGGACCCCCATTTTTATGATGGAATAATGATCAGCATGTTAAGAAACAACTTTTAGCAAAGTTTTACAATAATCTGTACATGGGGTTCAGAGCCACCTTAAATCTTCGAACATTCAAGGTGGCAGTGAACCCCAAAAAGTTGTATCATAACATGCTGATCATTATTACATCATAAAATGAGACATAGACAATGCCCTATGAAGTCAAAATTCGACCTTATTTGAAAGAAACGGCATGCCGTCATCGCTGCTATTATAGCATCTGTTGCTTGGAAATAATGCATGGAGATGATGACAACAGACCGCATCACAAGAGACTAGTACCTCCACATTTTATATGACTGTATGTTTATGTAGCTAGGCCTTATTGCAAAGTTACAGTGTGCTGTTAACGTTAGTATGTTAACTTGGAACCCAATGAATTTTGGATTGAATCAACAATGGGATAAAGTATGTAAAAAAACGAAGACTGCCTTACGACCTTAAAATTGATTTCAAAAGCCCGCCACAAAGTTTAAGCGGAAGTTTCGATTATTTTTACATTTCAGTGCTGAACAGGATTGGGTGCAGCAAGAAAAAAAGAAAAAAGAGTGTCACTTTGGGCTCCCCAATCACCACCAGAGTTGGCAGTGCAGAACGCAATGGCATGACACTAGCCAACGACAACGTGGAGCTAGGCGATGTAGAGGGGCAATCACAGGATGATTCACCAAGAAAGCAAAGGCCGTCAACTGCCGTTTCGATCATCCAAGTTGTCCGTGATGAAGAAGACGAGAACCAGGAGACCTGGAAAGAGATTGCTCGTGCACTTGATCGTATTTTCTTCTGGTTGTTCTTGGCGTTGTTTGTGGTATCGTCTCTTGTAGTCTACGGACAGGCTGGACGGCTGAGATCGTTTGACAAGTTCGATGACTAAGTTTCGCTTGGTTTTGATATTTGGAGCGGTTTTCAATCAATGTAGAGAACGCTTTAATCCGTAATTGCTTTGGTTTAGCCTTACTGCGTCCTGTAACTGGTTAAAAAACTCTCGCTATCTACTCAACCAATCAGATCTTTTACGACCTGGTCATGTGCTTTTTCCCGCCCGTTACGTGTATTTATACGGGTTCTATCCGTTTTGTTGCGTCGTTGCAATTGGCAGACTGGTTCTTTAGTTACTTTTTCATTGTATTTGTCGTATTTGTTAATACCTCGTATTGCAGTCATATCGTTTATGTCAGAGAGGTAGATTGAACATGCATCTGCAGTGTTTCAGCACCCTGGAACAGTTGGGGTAATGCACGCCCAGTTTCAACATAACTTGATCGGATTTTCAGTGCGTCTATTATTATTACCGTATTCTTGTGTTTACAGCTTCACTCACTTCATCCTGATATGTCAAGTGACAATAATGATAAATATCTTTAAATGCTCTTAAGATAAAATACATTTCTTAAGTTACGTATAAATGATAAAATGTGATAGATTAAAATAGCTAAATAGCTACATAATATTTAAGGCTGAGTTTAGTCTTTTTTATTAAGTCTACCTACTATGAAGCTTAGTGTTAGCAAAGAAATTACTTCTATGAATTTGGATGTTAAAACCATTATTTCATCACAAACAAGTGTGTCTCCATGGCGTTAACATAAAAAGTTAAAAACAAACAAAATTTACTTTGAAAACTGTTAAGCCTAACAGTTTTTAAAAAACCCGTATCACAAACTATTAATATTCATCAATTTTTGTCCATCTTTTCCTTCTTTTGTATTTGTTGTGTTAATGAGTTATTGTTACTTCACACTTTTAAGTGGTAATTTTAATTTTACACTCAATATTTTTGACATTTTCTTATGTCTAAATTTGCCTAACATCCGTGAGACAGTTCCTTTAAAAATAAGTCTATTTTGACTTTTGTCTAACAGAGGGTATTGTTTTCAGTACAGCTTTATCTGTACATCTTGCTTGTGGATCACCGTATTGACAATACAGACTTTGTGATTTATGACAACGGCCAACGGCATACAAGTGTAGCCAGCAGTGAGAGTTACGTACAGATTATTAACTTCGATTTTATATTTATATGTTGCATTAAACATGTAAACACGATAAGTGTGCCTCTTTTGATTACAGTAAAAACCCGCGTATAAGAACCTAACATTTAAGAACCTGTTAGGCTAAAATGTCATTTTTTACTGTATTACTTAATAGTTGAACCACGCGGTTTCCACCTTTCCTTTAATAGCTCACTTCCAAACTGAGTTGCAGCTTGGACATAAAATATACGCACAATTCCTTATGGGATTTCTTGGGCGAAACAAACAAGTATGGCGTAACGAAACGCTAAAGAGAACGCTCAATTCATACTTTCTGTTTCTTACCTTATTACACGAAATTGTCGACACAATTACTGAATTTCGAAATTTTCTTCATTTTTCTTTCGTTAAATAAGCCACATTCAGGCTTTTTCGGCGAATCAAATGTTCGCGATTTAAAAAATACAATCGCAAAGTTTGGTTAAAGTTTCTTGAAATAAGTTGCTGATATACGCTGAGGTCCTTTCCTGAAGCTTAACCACGCGTTTCTATATATTTAGTACCGCTGTGTTAACTTACGAATCTGTTATTGAACAAGCAGACTGTGAAATAGCGCCATTGTACGTGTTCGTTGAATTACTTTTAGCGATGCCGGTTTCATTGTTCGCCTTCGTTCGTCAGATATGACTACTGCTCGTTCTATTTATAAAGTGAGTAAAACGGCGTCCATTCAAAATTATGGACTACTCAGTCACAGTACCGCTTTGTTAACTTACGACTCTGTTATTGAACCAACAGACTGTGAAATAGCGCTAGCTGAAACACTTTTAGCCATGGTTTCATTGCGCTCCTTCGTTCGTCAGATACGACTTAACCGAATGAAACGTATTAGAATGTTTCCTGCCGTTTACTGGTGGGTTGATAAATAGTTTTGTCGATTTTATATAGTTTAAAATTTCTGCAAAGTCTACAAAGCGTCCTAATATGGCGTAACCAGCTATGGGGCTAGGCACTCATGTAGAAATGAATATTTAATTAACATTTTTGACGCTGTAAATCCAAATTATAAAATACTTATACAACTTTTCAATATAGACTTAAGTTCGCTAGTGACGGTGATCACAGAGCTGCGAACGTGTTAAATTCAACTTCACTTCCTGCTCGTTGAATTAATTGTATTCATATTTACTTGCTCTATTTATAAAGTGATTAAAATAGTGTCCATTTAAAATTACGGACTCATCAGTCACAACAGTGGCAACACCGTAAAAAAGAAACTTACAATGTTTTCTTTTCCTTTACCGAAGAAGAAATTATAACCACATCGTGCTATTTTTAAAGTGGTTTACTTTCCTTTTAGCTATTTCCGCGTCAACACAATTATTGGTGGTTGCGCATACGGTAATTGTCTTTAATTAATTATTATTTAAAGCACGTCTTTCTAAGATGCTCTGCACGATTAAGTGATGGAGCTGAAAAGAGTCTGACAGGGCACAAAAGCTCTTCCTAAGTTATTTTGGTCTTGGCTACATAACAGGAAGTCACTTTGTTCACGATCATGAATAACAACATTTTGACATGTAACAGAAAGCTCCCAAAAATGTGCCATTTAACTAGAATTACGAGAAGAAACTAATTTGATGTCGATGGGTTTACAGAATCGATTGATTAGCTAGCGCACTCTTTGTTGTGCAACACCCGAATAATGCCCGATGTAGGGGATATCTTGAAATAGTGCAACAGGAGTTGCCCAAGCACTATTTCAAGATCCCCTACATCGGGCATTTTTCGGGTGTTGCACAACAAAGAGTGCGCTAGCTAATCAATTACGAGAAAAGGTTTGACAAGCCTTCGATTTAAAGAAAGGTTGCTCCAAAGCTAAGGGAAGTTTATTTATTCCATGTTATAAAATAACTTAGATACTACGCGCGCTCTGATTGGTAAAAAAAACCCTGTGTACTATTGTACCGGTAAAGTCCCGCTTCTGTCCCGACATGGCCGCGATACGTTTGATTACGCATAAGGACGAAGAATTAACGTTAGTTTAATGTATTCTTTTGGTCTATCTTATGGTTAAAACGGAGGATATGTGATTATCGTAAATGATCAATTTGAAAATGTACTGAGGGAGGATCACAAAATTAAATTTTCCCACCCACTACAGTTGAGCAAAGAAACCGCTAGAGAAAAAAACGAAAACGCAGAGACAAACACTGACTGAGTGAGAAGTAACAGAAAAAACAGGTCCGCTTTCACTGGACTGGAAAAATATGGATATGGTTCCATTCAACATTAACTCGGAAATGTTATTTGAAAGGAATTAAACTGATCAAATTTGTCGCGATGAACTAGAATTATTTTGATGGCAGAACCGCACACTGAGTTCTTGTACGCGCTTAAATAGGCCATTTCCGATATATTAAAATTCTAACATGGCTCCGAGGCTTGGGGGAATAAAACAAAAGATATCACGTCGAGGTTCAGGAATGAATAAATCATTTCTTTTGTTTTATTCCCCCAAGCCTCGGAGCCAAGTTAGAATATTAATATATCGGAATTGGCCTATTATATCTTTAGTTTTACGTGCTTTCAGTGCTTTATCTCAAGTCTGTTATTCAGCGAAAACGAAAGAATACGGAATAAATAAATTCAGAACAAATTTCTAAAGCAGTGTTTGTGGAACTAACCTTTATTCTCAATACCTTCGTCAGTCTGTGAAGTTGTAAACTTGCGAAGTTTTCGTGCAGTCTTTTACCTGCTTTTACTTTCGCGATGAATGACTCCGGCCACAATTTGCTAGATTTCCACGTCAAAGAACTTTAAAATCGTTGAATACATTTTATACCGTGACAGTTTGTCTTTTTCCTTTCCTTTCTTATGACTTTCATAGCTTTAAAAGAGCTTTTAAACGTTTTTTGTCGCGTCGATTTGTGGATTTTGTGTGGGAGCTGAACCTGTGATTTATTCTTTCGGCTGCTGTGATTGGTTTACCGCGTCATTCGATGAACTTGTTGAGAATAAGACATTTGATCACGAAAAATAAAATAGATTCCTATTTCTTTGAAGAACGTTTTCTATAGTTATTTCATAAAAGCAATAAACCAAACTTTCAAGGGCTTTACTGGCGTAATAAAGCCACTTGGAATGTTGGGAGAACACGCGAAAAGTTTGTAAATCACTCGCCTGACGGCTCGTGATTTACAAGCTTTTCTCGTGTTCTCCGAACATCCCAAGTGGCTTTATTACGCCAGTAAAGCCCTTGAAGTACTATTTCAAAAACGAGTGTGAGGGTTTCATCAGGTTTCCAAACGCGAGAAAACTTTTGAAACCACGAGGCCGCAGGCCGAGTGGTTTTATTGTTTTCGAGCGTTTGGAAACCTGGTGAAACCCGAAGCACGAGTTTTTGAAATTACTTCTCCAACAAAAAAAATTAGACAATTTTTCTATGTCATTAGCAGTGCCTATTCGGACAGGTTTGTTTTCGTTTGTTATATTTTTACAATGGAACTCGTTCATGTCACATACTTGTTAGGTTATCCAATTGTTGGCTTTGTCAAGGCTATCTGACACCCACTTGTTAGATTTTCACAACTTTCTGTAATAATTATTGATTGTATATCTCCCGCTTCGTTGGTTGTTTGATCGAAACGAACGCTCTGCTTAGTACTTTGCTTCGCCGTGGCGAATAGATTTAGACAAGGAGAGTTTTGCACAGAAAGTGCCCGGTTCCAAAGTGTAGCCTCTGCAAAAACAAATGGGCGGCTTCATTTTTTGGAACGGCATAGAGTGGTGGACGTTGAAAGTGCTAACGTTGGAACCACGTGGCTTCTTCAAAGAAAGTAAACCTAAAGAAGAGATAGCATCGAACGAGAAAGCAGTCAATTCTCAGTAAGCCCTTTTTATTTTGTGGACTTGAATAACTGTTCGATTCACTAACAAATAAGAAATGTGTGTAAGTTTCGTAATGAAATGTTTGATGGTGAAATTTATTGTCTGCATCGGAAAAGCGATTTTTTAAACGTTGTTGTTGTGTTGCTTTATGAATATGCAGATTAAGAAACATTTTACACACGGGTTTAAAATCGTTTCCAAACACGTGTGGTTTTCAACTCGTTTTTCATTGGGTTTCTAAACTCATCCACCTGACCAGAATGGGGCGTTCTGGTAGGCTAATAACAATATGAATAATTAATGAGTTGAGAAAGTGTGGTCTATTGCTTAACTATATTTGAAGTCATTTCCGTGTTCCTTGTTAACGGTGATTACGTCAGTGAGCTCAGCAGCCGGTAAGAAATGGAGCATTACCTTTATCATGTAAAGCTTCGTCTACAGCCCCAGGGAAAGTGGATAATTGTATTATTTCGGTTGCGGTTTACATTACAAGAAGTCCGGGAATATGGTAATTAAAGTTAGTATTATCAAAGGACATTAGGAGTTTATCAACACTGTCATCTTTTAAGAAAAACATTCGTAACAATGCTCAGCTGATTTTTGTAATCCAAAATGCAATTAACTGAAACGGTGAAAGAAACAATAAATATGACCTGTAATGATACCAAGATCTATGTTGTCAGGCCTACAACCGTTGTTTGGACTCTCGTGGCCATACTACGGTTGAATGATGTCACCATAACGCCTTGCCTAGTTTCTCGGACGCATGCCAAAACCTATTGTGTTTTGTACATCGTCGACGTCAAAGCCAGAGTAGAGAACAAAAACATAAAACAAAGACCTTCGACGTGCTTCAGCACCATTTCCGTGTGAATCAGTGATGCAATGCTGTATCGAGCCAAAATAAAGGTAAAAGGACAGCAATTGTCTTTAATTAATTATTATTTAAAGCACGTCTTCCAAAGGTTCTGTTTTTGAAACATAACAGAATTAATGATAAAGTTATTTTGATCTATGGTTGTACTTATTTTAATTTAGGTGGTGTATTGAAACCTATTGTATTACATCACCACAGCAAGCAAAACTCAGTGTACATTAAGCCTGCAGCTTACTTGATTTATTTCTTTTTCTGACTGTTTCGGCCGAGTCGTTTTCAAGAAGACAGCCTCATTTCAGACCCATTTCTAGTAATTTTTATAATACTTATAATCCGGGTATTAGTAAATTTTCATTTTGTTCCTTCTAATCGACTGCCTAACTATATTTGTCAGAAGTGACCTTTTTCAACCCATTCTAGCAGACAGCAAAATGTAAAAAAAGGCAAGGTGAAGCAATGCAATATTGAGCACAAGATGTTTACTTCCTTAGTAATTTGTTGTCATACCAGTGGGTTGTTTGCACACTTGAATGTGCATCGATTAATATAATGTATCACTTCATAATGCAAAGTCATTCCCTATCTTCAGGCTCTTAAAATAATCCATTTCGCCTATTCACCAAAGTCGACTCAATAAAAGACAAAAGCTCCCTTTGATAAGAAACTTAGCAAGCGATCAACTTTTTCTCGTCGACACAGGCAACATTTACGAGGATGTATTTTCAAAACAACATCCAAACGTCATTATGCTCTATTAATATCGCGCCTTCGTCATATCCAAACAATTTTCTTTTGAAACAATTTAACACTTGTTGCGGTCTATGTAATGCAAAAAGAATTTTCATTAGCATGACTAGTTACCACGTAAACACCTCAGGCGATCATAACATTTCATGATAAAAGCGCGCTCGTTGGATGTTGTTTTTTCCGTGTATTGAGGTGTGGCGTTGTTGAGCGCTCCTGAACTGAAATGGCGTGGCTGGTTCATTTTTGTTTGCTCTTGCTTCTAAATTCGCCTGGTAAGTTCCGTTTTTATTTCACGTTGTTTATTTCACGTGCAGCTGCATGCATGAACAGCCATCAGTTAACTTGTTAGCTGTTGTGACCAAAATATACGTAGTTATATTTGGTTGAACAAAGACTTGTAGACGCTTTGGGGGAACAAGAAATACTACAGTTAGGAGTTAAATTTCTCTTGGAAGTTAGTAAACCAGATAAGCTAATCCTAAGCATAATTTAAACACTAACTATCTCAATAACTACACATATTGTTATCGAATTAGCATGCTTGTCACAGTCACTAAACGTGAAACGTATATGGTGATATAAAATTGGGGAAGGTTGACAGACTTTGTAAAAAGGTGCAGCACTGGCCACACATAATCTTTACAAGTACGTGTTGACAAAAGCGAATTAAACAACTGCCAGAGTTTAAACTTAAGTCGTTTGTGGATCATTTCACGGTGAAAAACGTATGCCGTGAGTTGTCTTTGTTCTTGGGTCTGTGAACCGTGAAGTAAAATGAAAAACAAAACTTTAGAAAACATTGATGAATATAACTAGGAACTAGATGATTTTCTCGAGCTGTATAGTGGAAAACTTAGGGATATCTTTAGTGTCGTTCCTAAAGTACTTTATAAATAACACATAACTTCGAGAAAAATTGGAAAAATAAGCGAGAGTACATTTAAGTTTTCAAGGCTGTAGGAAGAGCCAATAGACGACTATCCATCGTTTCCAGCCGTAAGTTTATCACTCATGCTTATTCGCATTTTGGAATTACCAGTGTTTGACATGCTCTCAGCCAATCTGATATTAGTGCTTTTGTGTTTTTTCGCTTTTTTGAACGCTGACTCACGATATAATGATCAACAATAAGTGCACTAAAAGCTACTTAGGACGTTGTACATTATTTGATAACAGGAGTTTTTGCATCTTTTAATTTGGTGCAAAGAACAATATAGAGCATGAACATAAATGATTTCACAAGGTTTCTCGAGCAATTTTATAATCAGTTTAAAAAACGCGAATTTATGCAGTTTATAGGACAGATTACTACTATGATCCTTTTGAGAATGAAGGATAAGCAATACATCATTCATATCGCATTCCAAGATGAGTTGGGGTTTTTTGGTTCAGTTCAAACGACAACGATTCGTGTAACGGTGCATGTGCTAACACAATACATCCGTGCATGTGTAGGGAACATTCGAATTCCCTTTAATATTATTAAAACAAACATGACTATATTCAAATTATTTTTATACAGGGCTCGTTCTTACAACGATTTTTTATTTGTCTTCAATCTTTTTTTTAGAAAAAGCAAACATTTGAGCTACGCCTTAGTATCCTCTGCAGCATGACACCCATTCCATTCTCTGCCGGCTTCAATTGATGGCGTGCTTGATCTGTTGAAGCGCTTGTCACGAATTTCAAAGCTAAACGGAACAGTTATAAAACACAGAGCTAATATCACGCCATTCGCTATATTGCTCATGCATAAAGCAATGGTCGCATAAACAGATATAAACTACATGGAACTTGAATTATTGGTCAAATGTGTTACATTGTTCTATTTTCTTCTTCGAAGCATCTGAATGATTTGGAAGCAGCAAGCAATGCTAAAACTTTTGAACGGACGGCGTGGTTTAGTTCAATAATCTAAAATTTTAAATGCCATGCATTATTCAAGAACTAGGAACAACGTCATTCCGTGGAGCTTTAGAAATAAGGGAAAATAAACATTTAAAAACGGTAGTCGCTGGCAAATGCTTCCGTACGCAACAGTTTCGGTTTCCCTCAAACTCACAAAAGTGTCTCTGCACAACTCGCTGTAACAAGAAGAAGCCTTCTATTTTAATTTGTTCATGACATCGAAGCTCCAAATAATATTCTGTTTCCATAGAGTTGTGGTTAAAGGCTTTTAACTAATCACAATGAATAGAGTGTTTTCAGTTCAGTTAACATGTAAACGAAGTCCTGAATAATTAATATTTTTCTTTGCGCATGCTTTCGATTAGCCGTGACTATCAAGGAATAACTAAGCTGGCCTTTGCATTGCTTTAAACAAAAACTTCATCTCTGTGATTTTGGGGGCTACCTTATTTCGGTGTTTGTTTTTATTAAAGCCGTTTTAGGGCAGCAACACGATATAAAACAGTCAGCAGAGTACCGGTTAAGGGTCGATCTGTTAACGGCCTACGACAAAATGGTTCGTCCAGTGCTGCAGCCGACAGATGTGGTGAATGTCACTTTTGATGTGGAGTTTAACGCTCTCAGTGAAGTGGTAAGTTGGCCCTTGAGAAAAGTGATGCTTTACAACAATCCTCTCAAAATTGGTATTTACCATTCTGACGTCAGATCTACATGTACTCTAACTGCCTCATTTTAAGCGATCATTGGAGGTTTTCCCAATATCCAATAGATTCTTTGCAAATGTCAAGTAAGTGCAATATCTTATGAGCTTAACTGGCACGTTTCCCTGCAAGCGACCCAGGTCTCACGTACAGACCTTACATCAGCAAGGATTATTAAGATTACTCTTTGTTTGCTTCAAAGTTAGCCTGTTCCAGGCTCTCGGAAGTTGAAGGGGAGCCCAACTACCGACAGCCTGGAACAGGCTTCCCCAAAGTACAAAGGTATAAAAATAATAGATTAAAAAACCCAAAACTAGAATCTATATTATATAGGCTTTCAGAAAATATATACATTATTGGGGTTACCATTGATGGCTTGAACACAATTTCACTTGGAACGCAAACGCCAATTTTCCTTCTGTGATACCTTAATTGTCCAAAAGCGTCAAACGCCCTGCTACTGCGTGAATATACCAAGCTGAAATTGCTGTTGATTTTTTTTTTTTGCATCCTCACATAAACCTCGACTATGCTCAAACCAGGTTTATCTTTGGCTTCATTTAAATAATCGGCCAAAAATACCTCAAACTTTCCTCGATCCCTAATCGTGATGAAATCTCATTTAAATGTTCAACAAAGAAGACAAAATCCCCGTAGAAGGATTGACCTGAACTAAACGATTTCTTTGACGGTTTAACAGAAGAACTCTAGTTAGGAGTTTTAATTTATACCGTAAGTTAGACTTATATCCTTTACTTGTTATGTCTATAGACCTTTTTGAATCATCTTTGCAAGTATTTATCCGGTTTGAAACCAATATTTCTGCCAAACAATTCGCCTGAAATGCTAATACTGCAAATACCTAAATACACTGTAAAACTTCTTTATTTCTCAGAACAACAAGGATCAAGTTATAACCACGGACACCGTGATAACACAGGTAAGATTTGCTCTGTAAGATAGAAAGGAAATGATAAGCTGGTACACAAGACTGAAAAATTCCTACGGCGTCACATGAGGCAGATGTGTCGGCAAAATCTGTTCTCAGGGCTCAAGTTCTCTTTCTCCTTTTGAGATTATCATGAGTCAATTGAATTTGCAGATAGTCAAAATTAAAGTCATTTGTCTGGAAATGACTTCTACTCAGGTTAACGGATAACGGCTCTTTTCGGAACAACCCTCACCGCTACGATATCGCTATACAAACTATCACTGCAATTCAATTTTAGCGCTTCTCTATAAGAATGGTACTGTGTCTTAAATTAAAAAAAAATACTATCGAGCTATGCTCAGCTGGTTTCTTATCAGAACCAAAACAAAACAAGGTTAAAAATACCCGACTAATTTTTGTTTTCACTGGTAAATAGAAATGGAACAACCCATACCTTCAGTGGGATCCTTTTAGTTATGACGGAGTAGAAAAGATTCTTGTGGATCCAAAGGAAATATGGGTACCAGACATTGTGCTGGATAACAAGTAAGTCAACCAGTTCTAAGGTTAACAGTATATTTAAGCCTTGGACATCGAACTACCCTCGCTGTGCAAAACTGAATTACATTACCAAAAAACAATGCCAGCTAGAGACAATCGAAATTCAGAAGAACAGGGCCTTACCTAGGATTATTTGCGGGAGCAACTTCTACACACCTTTGGTTTTCTTGGCTTCCCCCCCCCCCCAGCTATGTACGGCCCTGAAGATCGCATGCTCCAGTTTTTACTATAAGACGCATTTAGCTAAATAGCTAGGTTTTTCAAGTAGGGTTTGTATTCTAAAGACCACTTTTTTATTTGCTTTCAGTGCTGACGATTTGATCGTTCAAGCAGGCCACTTGGAGAAATTTAAAAGTTGGGTGCTTCTGAAGAACGACGGGTCGAACACGTGGCTGTCGCCGGCAACCTTTAAGAGCACGTGCAAGCTCGATGTACAATTCTTTCCTTTTGACAAACACAGATGCAGCATGGTGTTTCGATCGCTGACGGCTGATCGCACACTTATGGACATCTACACCAAAAACATCGAGAGCGATGATCCCGAGAAAGGTAGGAACACATTAAAATTGGCAGACGTGCCTTCCTTCAGGGGCTTGTTATGTTAGTCGGGATTTTAAGGGACGGCGTAGCCTAGTAGATAATGCAATGGACTGGCTGCAATCTGGAGGTCCCTAGTTTAAATCCTCCTTCATGTTAAGATATGGAATTGTTTTCGGTGGTCCCGAATTCAATTCCTCCAAGCTTTGTAAACAGCCAACCAGTATGTACTCTGCCAGGTGGGGTTGTAAACTATGTTATGTTTGTTTTTAAATATTTGTTTTATATGCAGGGCCCAACAATAATAAAACCGTGTACAAATAAAGTTACTTTTTTACCTTTTAGATAAGACAAAAAAATGCTCGAAAACATGAAAAAAGATTTCTTTGTGTCGAAGGCATCTTTCAAAAACGTTTTATCGTGTCTAAATAAAAGATATTATTATTATTATTATTATTATTATTATTATTATTATTATTATTTTTTCATCAGCAGTTAAAGAGAATTTTCAACTGATTTTTGCTGAAAGTAACAAACCAAAATTTGAGTTACAGCGTAAAAGTGTCTGAGGAGAAAATTTTAGATTGACACGATAAAATTGTTGATTATAATTAGGTTACACCAAAATTGATAAACATGGAATCTACGAGGAAGGAAAATAGGAAGGAAGGAATATCTTTACTTGAGTGTCAGTCTGATTTCGTACCAATCCGCAGAGCAGATTGGTACTGACAGGACTCAATTATATATATTAGATTTTCTTGCTCTTTCTTCAGATCTCAAACTCAGCACCTCTAATGGTTACTGGACACTGAGGAGTATAGAGATCAAAACAGATGTGGTGACTAGCGGACGAGACTTCCGCGAGGTTGTCGTGTCGTTTTTCATTGGACGGAGACCAACGCACTTTGTCGTCTTCTCGATCGTCCCCTGCATGATCATCGGCATGCTGGTCCTTGTGAGTTTCTTCATTCCAGCGGAAAGCGGCGAGCGGATTGGACTCTGTGCAACCATTTTGCTGGCTGTCAGCGTATACCTCCTCGTTGTCACCGAACAGCTTCCAGAGCAGTCGGAAACGCTGCCTCTGATTGGTGTTTACTACATCGTGATCATGTTTGAAATCGGACTGGCACTGGCCGCGACTGTGCTCGTACTGATGGCTCACCACGCAACCTCAGAGCCACCTCGCATTCTGGCTTGCTTAACAGGTTAGTGAAGTAACTAACAGTTCACCTCCCAGCTGGAGCCAAGCCAATCATATTTACAAAGACAATGGCAATGACAACGGTAACGGCAACGACAAAGCTTATTGCTGATGATGACGATGTGATGACAAATTGAAGCGAGTATCGCCTCAAAAACCTTCATCTTTTATATATCTTTATATAAGCTATTTTAGGTTTCTGATTAGTACTACAAATATTAATTACTTGGTCCTGCAATTATAATATCAAGCAACTGTCCAATCATTGCTGAACAAGTTGTGGTCATAGTCATCGTGTCAATGGTAACCATAGCAACAGTAAAATCTTTTAAAAGCATCCTTAATACTCGCTTTAAGAACGCTTTTAGTGCTTCTAACTCAATAACGAGCTTGAGGACCCCAAGTTTTTGTGATTGAATAATGATCAGCACGCTAAGATACAACTTTTGGCAAAGTTTTAAAATAATCTGTACATGGGGTTCAGAGCCACCTTAAATTTTCGTAGATTTAAGGTTGCCAAAAGTTGCCAAAAGTTGTATCTTAACATGCTGATAATTATTCTATCATAAAGTGAGACATAGACAATGCCCTTCGAAGTCAAAATTCAACCTTATTTGCAAGAAACAGCATGTCGTCATCGCTGCTATTATAACTTCTGTTGCCTGGAAATAATGCATGGAGATGATGACAACAGACCGCATCACAAGAGACTAGTACTAGTACTGGCTCCACATTTTATGACTGTATGTTTATGTAGCTACAACAGGACTTACTCCAAAGTGACAGTGGGCTTTTACTGTTAGCTTCAGTATGGTAACTTGGAACCCAATGAATTTTGGATTAATTAAATCAACAGTGGGATAAAGTATGTAAAAAAACGAGGACTGCCTTACGACCTTAAAATTAATGTCAAAATCCCACACAAATTTTACCAAAAGTCCGGATTATTTTACTCCC
>NW_027557335.1:0-5464 GCF_052425735.1 Oculina patagonica
AAAGCTTACGACAGTCACTTGAAAGTTTAAAAACATTTTCCTTTGCAATTTGTCAAGTTTCTTCAAAGGCAGACTTTGCAAACTTTTGTTAAGCTTTGAAATGATGGTTAAGATCAAAGTTGGAAACCCTTTTTAGCAAGTCAGCCAGTAGATTTTTATGACGGTGCCAATGTTTGATTAAGTGGATATATTTTAAACAATTTTGACCAGATCTCTTCTTACCTTGAAATGATCGATGGAGACATGTTTTTGTCCAATATTTGTTCGCAACTAAATAATTAAAAGTGTTTTGTTAAGCATCTTGACACATTATGAGTTTGCCATTCTATATCCCTTGTACTTGATTAGATACCATATGTGCTTAGTTTTATAAGCAAAAAATAAATAGCAGTATAGCTTGAAATCCACTTCAAAAGTTATGTTATTAAAGATTATGTATTAGTTTGTGTAATAAAAAGTTGAATAAGTTTGGAATTTGTTCTCTCTGTCTCTAAATCTTTCTGGACACCTTCTAGTCGTTTCATAATACGGTCATTCAGCTACGAACCTAAGGTGTCTGCATTTAATACATTGGAACCTTTCTAACGGACACCTGAAGTACGGAAGCCTTTACGTTACGGACAGTTTACTTGCTCTTAGAGAAACCAGAATTCGCATAATTTCTGTAATGGGGGTCTATAATGCAAAGACCTCCATGATACGGACACTCGGCTCTGCCCCTTGGGTCGTGCATTGAAGAGGTTTGTCCGCACAGTTGACACTCTCTTCAAGGTTACCACCATAAATACGGACAGATTTATATTGCGGATAAATTACTTTGCCCTTTCGTTGTAGTGAACCCCAGTCTGTTCAGTAGGGCAATATCTATAGTACTTGTGCAGGGCTCAAAATAATTTTTGAACAGTTGCCGGGCATGTTGACCGGCCAAACAGATTTCAGCTCGGTCACGTGTCGTTTCTGACCGGTCAAAATATTGAAAATAGCAATAACTCTCTACCACTGGTTTCTGCTGTTCGTCAGATCTTCTTCGTTTTCGTGGCGTAAAAAGACCCGCTATTTCTTCACTATTTTGGCTGCAATTTTTTGAATAGATCGCGTCTTAATGCACTTGTAAGTCAAGATGTGATAGCGACACCGTTATTTACTTTTTTCGACTTTTTTGCTTGTTTACAAGCAAAATGAAGGAGAATAGCGGTTAAGTGGGGTAATCTGGAACCGGAAGGAACCACATTCTTGTTAACTCTTAAGGGACTGTTTTAATTTCTCAAGGGAATACTTTCCGCTGTGGGTGATCAAAGCGCGTGACTTGTAAAGTGTCACTCTATAGTTGTGCTTCAGCACTTCCGTTCTTGTAGAAAAAACTGACTTGACAAATTTACAAACGTTATATAACAATCAAAAACGTGAGTAGCCCAAATCTTGCGTCACATAACCAATTAAGAATGTAAGGGGTTCAGCGCTCGAAGGCAGCGAAGTTTAAAACGATTAAGAACGCAATTTGTACTGATAAAAGTCTTTTGTCAAATTTACAAACGTTATATAACAATTAAAAACGTGAGTAGCCCAAATCTGGCCCGGGGGTACTCCCATATATGGGCTATATAGGTATGTGCCGCCCGATAGGGTATGGTTTTTGAGGTTCCCGATCCTTAAATAGGGTATCATTTTTCCGCCTTTTGGCGTTGTGTTCCCGGTGTTATCCTTGGATAGGGTAGCTAAATTGTATCAGCCAAAACGTGTAGTGCGTAAACGCGCAGCTAAACAAAAAAGAATCGATCACATTATGATGGCATATTATTAAACTAGGTTTAGTCTAGTATTCTATGCTTGATGCTTAACTTCCAATGTTACAGAAACGTAATAATAAAGTTGACCCGTTCACGCCATTTTTCGTTTTCGTTTTTCCCTTGAATAGGGTGTCATTTTTCGGGCTTGGGCCTTAAAAAGGGTATCAATTTTCGCTTTCTTCATCCTTAAATAGGGTCAGGGTTTAAGAAGCTTGGCGGCACACCCCTATCCGAAAATTATGGGAGTAC
Organism: Oculina patagonica; assembly: GCF_052425735.1. Taxonomy (NCBI): domain Eukaryota; kingdom Metazoa; phylum Cnidaria; class Anthozoa; order Scleractinia; family Oculinidae; genus Oculina; species Oculina patagonica. Next base: position 2,037 of record NW_027557335.1, read on the forward strand.
CCCCCCCCCCCGGGAAATCTGGTACAAGTCTTTCACACACTAAAACTTTAATTTCTCAAGGGAATACTTTCCGCTGTGGGTGATCAAAGCGCGTGACTTGTATAAAAGTGTCACTCTATAGTTGTGCTTCAACACTTCCGTTCTTGTCAGTAGAAAAAACGTGACTTGTCAAATTTACAAACGTTATATAACAATTAAAAACGTGAGTAGCCCAAATCTTACGTGACATAATGTAATGTAAGGGGTTCAGCGATCGAAGGCAACGAAGTTTAAAACAATTAAGAACGCAATTTGTACTGGTACAAGTCTTTAGGCGCTAATATAAATTTAACCTAAAACGATTAACAACGCAAATTTGTACTGGTACAAGTCTTTCACACACTAAAACGTTGCTAATTGTTAACCAAAGGAACTCATTTCGTGACAATTGATTATTTTTGCTGAGTTGCACAATTTAGAATTGCAACATCATTAAATGTGTTAAGTGATATTTACAAGTGTTTTTGTAGCCTGTTGTGAAATTATTTCCGGTGGAAGCAGTAAACGCTAAACGTTTTTGCTTCTGTTCAGAAGTTAATGCATCGCCATTAGAAAAATAAACAGCAACTGTTTTACTGGAAATGTAGTCGTTAGAAATGGCATGTGTAGCCGTAAGGTAAAGAATAACGCGAGGAGAAGCGGCTTTTGGTAATATCCAAACGAAAATTTACTTCTCAATGTGGGGTTAAGATTGCGTGACGAGACAAAAGGTAACTCTGTCGTGCGTAACCTTTATCGGGAACCCTGCATTAAGCCGAGTAGAAATCTTTCTAACTCGAAAGGAAACAACTATTTCGATTAAAGGGAAACGTCAAAGTTTACCATTTTTAACCAAGCCAAAGTATATGACTCGCAAAGCACCCAGCCGTCGCGACTGACAAATACAGCATTTCCTCCGCGAAAATAAAAAAAATGCTTGAACTGAAAGACGTTTGAATTCTTCCATGATATGTTCGAACAACAATGCCCAGGATAAACCTTCTACTCATACTAACTTCATGCAAAAAAGTCGATATCTCGAAGAGATCTTTGATTTGTTCATTAGTTATCACTTTAAAAGCCATGCATGTGACCGGCCAAAATGACCGGCAAACCGAAACTTTGTCCGGCCGGACAAATTGTCATCTTGACCGGACATTGTCCGTTGACCGGCCGTTTTTTTGAGCCCTCCTTGTGAGTCCCGTAACTAAAGGAGTCGTTAGATTAGACAAAGTTTCGTACATGTTGTCGTGCAATTTTGTTTTGCTATCGCGAGAAAAGTTACCAAAACGGTCCTTTTTGGGGGGAGGGAGGGGTAACACCCCTAGGCAACGCACAAAATGTTCGTTGCAGCGTTGCCGAGATCGTTACGAAAAGTAGAACTTGATTCTACTGTGTGCAGCGTTTGCGCAGCCAGCGGGTTCACTAGCAAACGAAAACGTCGCGAGACGCTCATTTCAAGATATATTTGGTGCACTAGGCAAATTATTCGTGCAATTTGTGTTCTGTCTCACAAAATTGTGAGACAAGTTGGACGAAAAATTGTCCAGTGTAACAGCGCAGTAAGGCTCCATTGATGTCGGCCTGTAACTTATGAAATAGATACACCTTATTAGATGGTTTTGCAGATAATACGCGCGGCTATTTTTTAAGAGTTTCGAAGTAACAATGCGAGAAACGAGGAACATGCCCACGAGTATTATCTATAAAACCGTCGAATACGGGATTTATTATTCATTACATCCTTCTTGTTATTTAACTCCAAAATGGGGCACCATAGTATAACACGGAATGCTACGGCCTCTTAGGCGAAGTATAAACATATAATACGCGTGATATTTTGCGAGTTGCGTAGTATTTTTCCGATTTGTCTGCTCGTATTATATGTTAAAGCCATCGAATAACGGATTATTATTCCACTATTAAAGTTTGGGACCGTATCTCGTTAGTTTGTCTGACCGTATTTTTGCCCTGTTCTACGGTGTAATAGTGGCATATTTTGCGCGTTCTTTTGCCCTACTTTGGCAAAATGACGCAACAGTGGAATAATTAAGTGGAATATTAGGGACCTTCAATTTAGCAGTATTTTGATGTCAGGTTTTATGTATTTGATTGAAATGTATGTTGTTTTTTTATTTGAAATTATTTTCAGGTATTAGACGAAGGAGACGTTAAAACAGGATAATAATGGTAAATTTATTTTCTGAAAAACAAAACAAAAACAACATGAATCTTCAACAGATCGTTTCTTAGTACCATGCCTTATCATATTAGAGCTCAATTTATGTTAACTATTACAATGAAATGAAAACAAACCATCACGAATAAAAAAGAAACAATTACGTACACGTGAAAATTAAATTTTGGCTTAAGCCTGGTTTTCACTAGCGACGCAAGCACTAGTGCAGGGTTAACAGCTATTATTTCTCTGGGAAAACGGCTTCGACTCAAGCAAAAGCAAAAGCGCATTGAATTTGGATACTTGTGCTTGTGCTTGCCGTAAGCTCAAGCACAAGGATTAAAATTTGTCCTTTTTGCGTGATCGCTCTTGTGCTTGCGTCGCTAGTGAAAACCAGGCTTTAACGTGTTGTTTTCCATGATGGCTTGTTTATTTATTCAATTTTCTTCTGTAATTGTAAGTCAGTATTCACTACTCATTTGCGATTTTCAGCCAGTATTTTAAATTCAGTACGTAAGGGTTATTAACCGGAGAGCGAGGGGATAAGCCGATTTATTCCCCGATACGCGAGGTTTTTTCTTATGCACTCAAATTGCACTTATTGGCCAGAGACTGACAGAAACGCCTCCGAAATGCAGATATTGAATGCTAAAAGTTAAAGTTAACTTATAGTTAATACTTTTATTTTAAATCATTCTTAGGACATTAATCAGCCACATCTTATCCAGGAAGAGGGATGATAATACTTGTATAGATAATGTGAGTATAGTGACGTGTTCCAAATATGGCGTAAAATACCAAAGCATGCAATCATTCTGTTATAACGACAATGAGATTGATTAATCAAAAGTGGTGTATAAATCAAGCAATTAATTTATATTTGTAAGATACTGTATTAAGCCGATTTCAACTCAGATCAGAGAAAAGCCTACATGGTGATTATTTGTCATACTAACTAGCATAAGAAACAGGCAGAATGAGCCTTTCATTTTACGTGTACAAAATATCATAATAACGCGCGTTTCTCTAAGGGAAAATTACTCGTGATTTTTGGCTAAAAAATACATGAAATTGTAGGCTTTGGACTGAACTCCTTTAGGGTGTCTACTAAAACAATTAGACTACTCGCCCCTGTTTTCTATGAACGATAGTCAACTCAGCTGCGCCTTTTTGACTACTCACTAATAGAAAACTCGGGCTCATAATTTCAAGTCATCTGTCTTTGTGATTG